>NC_085140.1:372121407-372239077 GCF_024139115.2 Armigeres subalbatus | reverse complement strand
AATTTGAAATTTTCTTCAAAAATAGGAAATGGCCAATAAAGCTATTAATTCCAGTACTCAAATTAATTCATAAAAAAATTTTACTTAGGTCCTTTGAAAAGTTAAGCGAGAAATCATGGTAGGAGTAATAAATAAATATAAAATTTCCACAAGTAATGCTAAACACGAACACAATATATTACACAAAACAAAAATAAATTAACACTTTTGAAAGCAAAAATTAGAATAATAAAAAATATGTTTTCATAAAAGAAATCAAAATGTTTCACGGAAAAATTGAAAAAGAGCAAAAAAAAATTGAAAATATTTTAAGGGCTGAAAGCCTTTTATAGTAGAAAAGAAATAAAAATATGAAAATTTCCATAGAGAAATATAAAAGCAGTAAAACTGAGCATTTCTAAATAACCCTTTTTCAAAAAAGTTTAAGGTCTATGGAAAATTTGACTAATTTTATTACTTTTTGAATTTTCTTATTTTTATTGTTCTTATCGAATTACTCACACATTGATCGTGCGTTGGTTTAATTTGAAACAAGCTGTCTTCTTGTTTTCAAAATAACTTTCAATAAATATTTTGTCGCTTACAAGGGTTTCATACGAATTACCTTCTCAACTAACAACGATTCCTTTCCTGACGCCTCAGGAGATGCAGCGCGTCGGTCTTTTATAACAATGAGTGTTAAACTAAATCTCCTTTCCTAATCCTAAATTGACTATAAGCACGTTGATCAAGCTAATAAGCTCTTCTTTGACTATTTGCACAATATGTAAGGAACATTGCAAATTTGTGAGCATTTCTAGATCTTCGTATGGAATTTGCAAAAAAATCCATAACTGATTGAAAGATCATTAAAATAGCTGAAAGTTCTTACTTAAGATTGCTTTCAGCTCATACTGACCATAACATATTCTGATATGGATATGTTCTCATATGCCAAGGACACACAGACAATAGCTCAGTTTGTCGAGCAGATTGTAATAAGACTATGGGTCTGTGAAATCTAATCGAAATAATATCTTCGTGCATTTTAGAAAGGTGCACAGATTCTTCTAGTGAAAAATGTATGTAGCTATATATGTGCTAAATATAGACGAAGAATAAGAAGGAATACATTTTGGCTGATACGCCTCTTTTAAAAGTTGGTCTAGTAATATCAAATAATATACGCCTGGCAGATGTGAATCATAATTGAGTATCCCCAAAAAAAACTCAAAGGTGCAGCCAATCCGGTTGTACGCAAAAGTGACGTAGGACTACGTAGCTATACGAAATGGATGGTATTTGTCATCATAGTTTGTGTCCTCTATCAGCATCGATATTTCACTCTTCCAAAATCTCAGTATAGTTTTTTCATCAAAGATTTGGCATGATAAGAGCCGTTTGTTTAATGTTACCGAAACAGTCCATTTCGCAATTAACTCTTTCTTTCCATAAAATGCTGGTCCTGAGAAGATCCAATTTCTTTTCCTAATGCGCATTCAAATAACCAACTGCATCCAAACGCTTGTCACCTTGCGTTGAAATTTTCTACCGCCACTCGATGATTTTTCGCTAAGCTCCACCATTTGGAATAAATTTTAGCATTGTCACCGTACCACGTCTTCGTGTCCCGCTGCGATCAATTTTTTCGATATTCTTTAGAATTGATTATCATGCGGGCGTGAAATCAGCTTTCTATATTCAATAAATAAAGCCCATTAGCCCCGCCTCTTTGTGACTGATAGGGTGTAATATAATGTGTACTACACGATTATAAATAAATAGAATTACTTCATTAGATATAAGAAAGCTGTTTTTCATCGAGCATTTTGATCGGGATTCCATACATTTGACTGTTCGAGAATGTTATTTGCCACTGCCTTGTTAACGGAAAGAAAATGCAACAATCTGGGGTATTACTTAGGTAAATGTACCACATAGGGAAAATAAGTAGAGCTCTTATTAATAAACAGAAAAACATATAATTTTGGTGAAAATAGTTGCCGCTGGTTAAACCGCTATTTAAAAGCAGCCATTTGATTCAAAAAAATTGTGCCGTAAATTTGAATGGATGGAATCACTAACAGAAACCAAGCTCCACGCCAAATGCCGATACCACCGAAACAGTCTATTTTCGCAATTAAATTTCTGTTCAAAAATGCATTCCTGAGAAGAGCCAATTTCTTTCCCAATGCGCCTTTCCAACAACTAACTGACACCACAACTTGTAATAAATGTAATAAAACATTGCCACTGGCGGCACGGGATCGCACAAGTGCTATTTTGTAGTCAACCCTTTCTTCATATAATATGCTGTTTCGTTGAGGTTGTTGAGGTCGTTGAGGTTGAAAGATCTGCAGCAAAAAGAGGATCACACCAATGCGATGATTCCGTTGAAAATGTACAGCGCCTCAGATGCTGTTCGCTCTGCTGTGATCGCTTTGATGCGTCGCCTTGCGTGAAATCTTGTTCAAACTAAGATTAGATTCAAACCGCAAGTGATTGATTTTTGATGTCAAGTGCTAGTGATGCATGTACGTGATAGGTTGGTTTAACTATTTCTAAACTTTATTAATTATCGATAATAAAGGAAATCAGTATTTTCGAATAAATACAAAGAAGGTTGACTCATTCTTGATCGAATAGTCCAAAAAATTGAAAATCCATCGAGAAACAGCTGAGATATTAAAGTTTAAAGTTCATCATATTTTCATGACGGTCCCTGAATTTCAAATCGTAAAGTGTATCCAATATAGAAAAGAGTCCTACGTCAAAATAAATCTAAGCATTCATTAGCAATACGTAATGAACGAAGAATGATTTTAAGGGTGAATTTTATTTTAGTCATTTCTTTGTACGCATATGCAAAGCCGTGCCGAACCGATCCAGACAATGTCCATACCGTTTATACTCAAATTTTGACGATGACTCATATTCCGAACACTCGCGTTTAAATGGCCAATGGCCCATTGTGGAGCCATTGATTATCCGGCGAGACTACCTTGAGCTGTAAAAAAAAGATTCGATTCATGATTATACCTTGTGATTGTTGAATGGGTCTCGAAAATAATAATCTCAACTAATTAATGATTTGAGTGTATTATTGCTTCTACGTGAAGTTAAACGATTTACAATGATATGGAAATGCTTATATCATCTTCAAACTTAGACGTACATGTTCATGATAGAGTTAGAGGTGAAAGTATAGCAGAATTTCAGATAGCTCCACCGTTTAGAGATACAGCGAGCATAAAGAAGAATGTTTTTTATAGGAGTCGATTTGAAAGCGAGCAGACTGCAATTATTTGGTGATGGCACATATCAGCACGACCTTCCCTTCTGCCAAGCTCCCCGACTGATATTCTTCCCTCAATGCGCATATGAAATGTATTGATTTCTCACCTAATAATCAAGAAACATGAGGAATAAATTATGTTCGGCTCATGTAATTTTTAATTGAAAACAATTTGATGCTAACTTTAAAAAGAAATTTTTCATCTCACATTATAGAAGTATTTGAAAGCTTAAAACATCATCACCGCCATGGCACCTATTTCCAATAACATTCAAAAAACAGTTAATCCTATGCCTGTACCTATATCAATAAACTGTTTCCAACATAAAATACGCACTTTTTACTATTACTTGTGTATATACATGTAACGATATGATTGCAGTGATGCTACCGGAATTCTTCAATGTTTTATATTTGAGTTGAAATATAATTACAAAATTGCTGTTTTTGTATTGCAGTTTTCATCTTATCAGTTTCAATTTTGTGTTTGTCACAATTTATCTTTTCGATATAATTTTTTTACAAACATAAGAGTTGAATTTCAAAGTGAAAAGTTCATTTCAAAAAGCGCTTTTAAAATAAAAATCTAGGTTGGCAACCCTTGAAATTACTGCAAGCCATGTAAGAAGCAGTTTATGGAATACGGACAAGAGGATGAATTTAGACGTTGTTCAAAATAAACCTATATCAAACTATAGGAAATCGCGTTTGCCTTTTAAAATATAATTATGTATTCACTTAGTGAAAATGAAATGATGTACTTTATGTGCTGTGAAGTGAATTTTTGAAGGGATAGAAATTGTTTTTAGCTTGAAGTGAGTGAGAAAACAACGGCGTGAAAACAAGATGGTCATCTGCTAGTAGCAATCGAGCAAGTGCGCATCAAACCATCAACTCAGAAGGTAGGAGAAAATGAGAAATAAAAAGTGCTTTATAATTTTTATCTTTAAATAATTTTGATACTTGTGAATTAAAACATTACTTAAACAAAATCTTGAATAATATTCCAAACATTCAAGAATGCTATTCCATCCATTATTATTATTACATACGATGCGAGAGAATTGTAAATAAATTGATTTTTTATTTGGTTTATCGCCAGGTTGGGATAATATACGGGGTGTAATTAATATGGGAACAAGATACCCCTATATTGTCCTGAGTCTACATGACAAATGAAGACATTCCACTAAACAAAAATCATCACCTTACAAAAAGAAGTTTTAATGTTGATTTTTAACAATTCAATTCTGTTCACATTTAATCATACTTCTTGATAGATACGGAGAATACGAATAAGATAAACCTCCATACAAAATGATAGCCCCAACTCAAAGCTAAACTCCCACACCGTATTGCGTCTCGTATGCCCGATTATCCAAACACGTTTAACACGTTAGCTGGACGAAAACGCTCCCCATCCAGCTCCAATCACGATCTAAAGCTCCATTTTTACTCTGTTTGCTTCCTCCCTTCTCTCCCATATGCTTACGTACTCCATGGCGGTTTGGCAGAGTATGCAGTTACGACAGACCGCCACTCTGCTTTATTTCCGCTTCGCGTGATGGTTCCGTGGTGCCAAAACCTGCCATTACTAAGTGATTACAGCAGCTACAGACGTAAAGCTTCTACCATTAGGATTCTTTTTCTTGCGCGCAGTGCTAGCACCAATAGGTTCCTTCGGTTTTCCAGCCCAGAAGTGTGCAGTGGAATCAGACTATGGGAAGTTTATGTGAACTTTAAATAATCGAGTGAAAATTAGAGTTAATAAAGGTGCCTACCCTACCTTTTCTTATCACATTTCTACAAATTTCTTTTAGGAAAAAGATAAAGTTTCATAAAGGATTCATTAAGGAATGATCAAACAAACCAGTGGATAATAATGTTCCGCAATATATATTATGTTTATCTTGAAATGGACAAGTTGGCTTGTGATGAAATTTAGTTGGTTAATGTTTCCCTGTGATCCATAATAGCAAGGACCGTTCGTTATGCTCACGGTATGTTTCTGTGTTGATTAGAGTTATGTATATCTACTTATAAGAAGCAATATATTAATTAGAGTCTTCCACCATTATAACGAACAACATGTCTCACGTACCTCCTCTCTTGTCTAATGGCAAATGATCGTCCAGATCGTGTAAGAGTTCAATATGGTCACCCTAACTCCAGATCAGTCGGTAATTCAATGCATTATTATCAAATGTTACGCAAATGCTATTTTGAATGTATTATTTTTTTCCACCACCGAATACTCAATTACTGACTGACCACAATCAACGCGTCGTCGAGTCCTTCAAAAAAGAAAAACTACCGAGTTACAATTGTAAGGGATGATCTACTAATCACGTCAATTATTTTTCACGAAGCATTTGAAATTTTCGCAAGATTCATAACATTTCATGCAACTCTTCCCTTTTGAACCGTTACGTAATTCATGGATATTCTCCCCAGTGGATCAAAAACGATTCAAGATATATCATTGCGATCGGCTCAGATCGAAGCGGAAATCAATGAAACGCAGAAATGCAGCGAAAAACCCTCACGGGTATCCGTTTCTTACTTGATGGGGAACGAAAATGGAAACGTTTGGTGAGGTAGGATCGATCCGCTTTCAATTCGATACGATGATGATGGACCCTGCAAAGTCGTCGGTCATTATTTGCATAATTTCCGCTGCAGGGAATGCCCTTTTTGTAGGGTCGTTAATTAATTTGATTTACACCAAATCATAACTGGATTCATGCTCCGGAGAAAGGGCGAGCGTCGGAATATAAGGTAAAATGGACGACAAGAAGTTGAATGTTGGACCAGTACTTATCCGTAGCATGTGACCTGAGAGTCCATGAGGGGGTTGGTTTACAACTGAGGCATTTCCATTAAGTTGCAGGGCCTAGAGAGGGCTATTTTCAGATCGTTAACGCAATACCAATGCGTGAGAGACCTAAGGTATATATGTGGCGATTTGTGGAAGAAGTTAAAAAAAAATCTAAATTAGCATTAGCATTAGCATTTAGCAGTTCGCACAAATTCGTAGGTGGTACAAGCCAAGACTATTGTATGAGAGTAGCATTACATTCATCCGTTACCACAGATATTGATTTGGGACTAATCACTAACTCTTAAATGGAAGCAATGTACTCTCCAATAGTCGAGAAGTCCTGTCTACGTCACGTCCTTACGAATGCTGAGGAAGAGGAAGGATGGTTTGTTGGACACCTACTTAAGAAAATGCAGAGAACTCTACGACTCAAGGTGCCACAGGTTTGGGAGGTTTTGGGATTGTGTAGGGTTATAACAGTAGGAATCGTTTTGGTAGAACGTGAAACACAGAAAGAACTAAGATAGAAATACAAAGTAGGAAAGGGTAGTTTAAAAAAAATCTAAATATTCAGAAATTTCAAGATTTCAACAGTTTTGATACTCTGCACACAGACATACTCTGCACATACTACGAAAATTGCAAACTTGAGAAAACTATGCGATAGTGAATCTTGTCAACTGTATCAAAATAAGGTACTAAAGCATTCAAGCTATAACTCAGACATTGCCTAAAAACTCATCATGATCACCTAATCATCTAATTTTAGTAGTTGAATGTAAAAACAGCTTCCCATCAACACGACATTCTCTAATTGCAGTAGCCGTCCGGCACCGGAAAACAAATAGACATCAAATTAATTAGGCTAAACAAAAGTCTACGCGAGCAAGGCGACCCGCAAAGCATCAAACATCGCAGCCCGCGACTCGGTAGTAATTTTTAATTAAAAATCATAACCGGCGGCTAGCGAAGCCAACTATTCCGTCATCAGCCACTACACTAATGTTGAGCATTTCCTTTGGCTCCGATTACCCGTAAATAGTACAACACCCAGTAGCCATTAAGCCTCCGGTCCACCTTTCCTCAGGTGCCAACAACCGGCCAACGTCTGATTAAAGGCGTAAGTGCTCACTGCATCGACCGACCAGAATCAGCAGCGCGAGGGATCATAATTCATCGACACGGCAATCTCGAAATTAGATCACGCGTAATTAAGCTTAATTTCTTTAGGGCCATTTACCGGGGCCGTTTTCCTCTTCTATTAGCATAATTCAAAATGATAAAAATAAAATTCAATTAGGCCATTTCGGTTACCTGGCGGTTCGTGCGTCGTTTGACGAGTGTGGAGCGTTGCTCTTCCAAGGAATTGCGGCGAAAATGGGCGATTCAGGCACGTAAATACAAATAATGCTGCGACGGCCAAGCCATCATGCAAGGTGTAAAATCATCGGTCGTAAAAAGGTTAACTAATTAGAGCCATAAATTTAGCTAATTCCACTCCGACTAATCGGGCTGCCCAAAATCGGTTTCCTAGAACTGGGCAGCGGCAATAGTCTGACCAGCGGAAAAGGCTTCTTGCTTATCGGGAGGTGCAATGGGCTGTATAGTTACTGGAGGGAAATAAAATCCTCAATAATGTTTAAGAAATCTAAATTTTATCAATTTTATCAACGCGCTAAATAATTTGATTGACTCCATTGATTCCTTCACTTATTGAAAAAAAAAAGTTCAGTAGGCGAAATAGAAGGCTGTTAAGATCAATCGGATTGGATTTGGATTGGATTTGGATTGGATTTGGATTGGATGGATTGGTTTGGATTGGTTTGGATTGGTTGGATTGGTTTGGATTGGTTTGGATTGGTTGGTTGGTTTGGATTGGTTTGGTTGGTTTGGATTGGTTTGGATTGGTTTGGATTGGTTGGATTGGTTTGGATTGGTTTGGATTGGTTTGGATTGGTTTGGATTGGTTTGGATTGGTTTGGATTGGTTTGGATTGGTTTGGTTGGTTTGGATTGGTTTGGATTGGTTTGGTTGGTTTGGATTGGTTTGGATTGGTTTGGATTGGTTTGGATTGGTTGGATTGGTTTGGATTGGTTTGGTTGGATTGGTTGGATTGGTTTGGATTGGATTTGGATTGGTTGGATTGGTTTGGATTGGTTGGATTGGTTTGGATTGGTTGGATTGGATTTGGATTGGTTTGGTTGGTTTGGTTGGTTTGGATTGGTTTGGATTGGTTTGGATTGGTTTGGATTGGTTTGGATTGGTTTGGTTGGTTTGGATTGGTTTGGATTGGTTTGGATTGGTTTGGATTGGTTTGGTTGGTTTGGATTGGTTTGGATTGGTTTGGATTGGTTTGGTTGGTTTGGATTGGTTTGGTTGGTTTGGTTGGTTTGGTTGGTTTGGATTGGTTTGGATTGGTTTGGATTGGTTTGGATTGATTTGGTTGGTTTGGATTGGTTTGGATTGGTTTGGATTGGTTTGGTTGGTTTGGATTGGTTTGGTTGGTTTGGATTGGTTTGGTTGGTTTGGATTGGTTTGGATTGGTTTGGATTGGTTTGGATTGGTTTGGATTGGTTTGGATTGGTTTGGATTGGTTTGGATTGGTTTGGGATTGGTTTGGTTGGTTTGGATTGGTTTGGATTGGTTTGGATTGGTTTGGATTGGTTTGGTTGGTTTGGATTGATTTGGATTGGTTTGGATTGGTTTGGTTGGTTTGGTTGGTTTGGATTGGTTTGGATTGGTTTGGATTGGTTTGGATTGGTTTGGATTGGTTTGGATTGGTTTGGATTGGTTTGGATTGGTTTGGATTGGTTGGATTGGTTGGATTGGATTGGATTGGTTTGGATTGGTTTGGATTGGTTTGGTTGGTTTGGATTGGTTTGGATTGGTTTGGATTGGTTTGGATTGGTTTGGATTGGTTTGGATTGGTTTGGATTGGTTTGGATTGGTTTGGTTGGTTTGGATTGGTTTGGATTGGTTTGGATTGGTTGGATTGGTTTGGATTGGTTTGGATTGGTTTGGATTGGTTTGGATTGGTTTGGTTGGTTTGGATTGGTTTGGATTGGTTTGGACTGGTTTGGTTGGTTTGGATTGGTTTGGATTGGATTTGGATTGGTTTGGATTGGTTTGGTTGGTTTGGATTGGTTTGATTGGTTTGGATTGGTTTGGATTGGTTTGGATTGGTTTGGATTGGATTTGGTTTGGATTGGTTTGGATTGGTTTGATTGGATTGGTTTGGATTGGTTTGGTTGGTTTGGATTGGTTTGGATTGGTTTGGTTGGTTTGGTTGGTTTGGTTGGTTTGGATTGGTTTGGATTGGTTTGGATTGGTTTGGTTGGTTGGTTTGGTTGGTTTGGATTGGTTTGGATTGGTTTGGTTGGTTTGGTTGGATTTGGATTGGATTTGGTTGGTTTGGTTGGTTTGGATTGGATTTGGTTGGTTTGGATTGGTTTGGATTGGTTTGGATTGGTTTGGATTGGTTTGGATTGGTTTGATTGGTTTGGATTGGTTTGGATTGGTTTGGTTGGTTTGGATTGGTTTGGATTTGGATTTGGTTGGTTTGGATGGATTTGGATTTGGTTTGGATTGGTTGGATTGATTGCGTTGGATTTGGATTGGTTTGGGATGGATTTGGTTTGGTTTGGTTTGGATTGGGTTTGGATTGGTTTGGATTGGTTGGATTGGTTTGGATTGGTTGCATTGGTTGGATTGGTTTGGAATGGTTTGGTTTGATTTGGATTGGTTTGGTTTGGATTGGTTTGGTTGGTTTGGATTGGTTTGGATTGGTTTGGATTGGTTTGGATTGGTTTGGTTGGTTTGGATTGGTTTGGATTGGTTGGATTGGTTTGGTTTGGTTTGGTTGGTTTGGATTGGTTTGATTGGTTTGGATTGGTTGGATTGGTTTGGATTGGTTTGGTTGGTTTGGTTGGTTTGATTGGTTTGGATTGGTTTGGATTGGTTTGGATTGGTTTGGATTGGTTTGGATTGGTTTGGATTGGTTTGGATTGGTTTGGTTGGTTTGGATTGGTTTGGATTGGTTTGGATTGGTTTGGATTGGTTTGATTGGTTGGATTGGTTTGGTTGGTTTGGATTGGATTTGGTTGGATTTGGATTGGTTTGGATTGGTTTGGTTGGTTTGGATTGGTTTGGTTGGTTTGGATTGGTTTGGTTGGTTTGGATTGGATTTGGTTGGTTTGGATTGGTTTGGATTGGTTTGGTTGGTTTGGTTGGTTTGGATTGGTTTGGATTGGTTTGGATTGGTTTGGTTGGTTTGGATTGGTTTGGTTGGTTTGGATTGGTTTGGATTGGTTGGATTGGTTTGGATTGGTTTGGATTGGATTGGATTGGTTTGGATTGGTTTGGATTGGTTTGGTTGGTTTGGATTGGTTTGGATTGGTTTGGGATTGGTTTGGATTGGTTTGGATTGGTTTGGATTGGTTTGGATTGGTTTGGATTGGTTTGGATTGGTTTGGGATTGATTTGGATTGGTTTGGATTGGTTTGGATTGGTTTGGATTGGTTTGGATTGGATTTGGTTGGTTTGGTTGGTTTGGTTGGTTTGGTTGGATTTGGTTGGTTTGGATTGGTTTGGATTGGTTTAGATTGGTTTGGATTGGTTTGGATTGGATTTGGTTGGTTTGGATTGGTTGGATTGGTTTGGTTGGTTTGGATTGGTTGGTTGGATTTGGATTGGTTTGGATTGGTTTGGATTGGTTTGGATTGGTTTGGATTGGTTTGGTTGGTTTGGATTGGTTTGGTTGGTTTGGATTGGTTTGGATTGGTTTGGTTGGTTTGGTTTGGATTGGTTTGGATTGGTTTGGATTGGTTTGGATTGGTTTGGATTGGATTTGGATTGGTTTGGATTGGTTTGGATTGGTTTGGATTGGTTTGGTTGGTTTGGATTGGTTTGGTTGGTTTGGTTGGTTTGGTTGGATTGGTTTGGATTGGTTTGGTTGGTTTGGATTGGTTTGGATTGGTTTGGATTGGTTTGGATTGGTTTGGTTTGGTTTGGATTGGTTTGGATTGGTTTGGATTGGATTGGTTTGGATTGGTTTGGATTGGTTTGGATTGGTTGGATTGTTTGGATTGGATTTGGATTGGATTTGGATTGGATTTGGATTGGATTTGGATTGGATTTGGATTGGATTTGGATTGGATTTGGATTGGATTTGCATTGGATTTGGATTGGATTTGGAATGGATTTGGATTTGATTTGGATTGGATTTGGATTTGGATTGTATTTGGATTGGATTTGGATTGGTTTTGAATTGGATTTGGAATGGATATGGATTGAATTTGGGTTGAATTTGGATTGTTTTTGTATTGAAAGCATATGAGAAATATCCATATGCCTAGTTTACCAACATTCGCGATCGAATGACAATTTAGGCAAATTCCGTCCATACGAATTTTTAGGCCATAAAAACATTTTCGGCCAAATGAGCAATTCGTCGGAACAACATTTTCTGTTGTATGTCCATTTCTGCCAAATGACATTTTTAGCCTATTGATTTTCGACCAAATGGATTTCGATCTTATGGATCGATTAAATGACTTTTGTTAGAATAACTTTCAGCCAAACGGCCGTATCCTTTAAATATGACAGTGCTCAGAAGAGCTTATTTCGAATAAGCTGGATAATAGTTTACATACCGCATAATTTATTCAATCGCAAAATTCCATAAATTTGAGTGAAAAATTGACCTCTGCGTTTATAGAAAAGTAAATTTATTTAATTTATTTTCTTCCAGAATCTGAGTCTTACCTGCCCACTGTCAATCGTTTGATGGAGTCCGTAAATGGAATCCTTAAAATGGCTACGACTGGAACCAGTTGCTGCCCGTTTAGTTGAGAAAATGAACTGGCTACGAATTATATGGCGCAAAAAAGCTCCCCGCCACGAATAATGGTTGGAACGAATGAAAAAACTGCTTCCAACCCGCCAAGGTGACAGCCGGGTAATTTAGGCCGACTATTAAAATCACTCTGAATTCATTAAGTTTTATTTGCCTACGAGTTTATAGGAACTAGCCTTTCTGGTTGTTGCTGTTGGATGTTGAGCGGTGATTGATTTGTTCTACAGAAGTGGGTCAACAACTCCAACATCCAAAATTATATTTAGATCAGGAAGATATTTGGAGTCTTTTTGTTAGCATAGCAGTAAAGCACGTACAACTAAGCAAAATCATGATGTAGGTTTGAAATCCAATTTCCCCTAGGCGATTTTTCTGTCATTTCTGAAAGTAGCAACGTATTAGAGACCACAAATGCAATGACAAGTAATCAAGTACATAACCCTAGATTGGAACCCTACAAAGTCGTCAATGGGTAATTCATCTTATGTCACGACCATCACCTCGATAGAACAGTGCCAAACACACCGGTTGAAAACGGTATTCTCCCAACATAAAACAAAATCAGCCATCACGCAACGTCATTAGCAGCTACAAAATTTGAGAGAACGGTGTCCGAGTAGCCGTCAACTTCGAAACATTTGCCTCGTTCCTCGTGCGCCGGATTTTCCCTCGTGGTCGTTGCAAATGCTTGCCGGGATGGCGCCACCACACAACAACCCACTTCTCCACAAGGTAACCATTTCTCTCTTTCACACATTCATGCAAACTTCGGTTCGGAGCATAAGCAGCTTTTCAATAATAATCAACAAACCGAACCTCTAGCTCTAATGCCAGCCATGTTTGTTGCATGCACCACGGTATGCTCGTAAAAAGTATAAATTAAATTAATTTGTTTTTATTAGCCATTTTCGTTCCAATCAAAAATCCATATTTTATGCCCACATTCGGGCGGGTTTGGCGTGGAGCCAGTCAGCGGGGAACGACACTCACTCATTAGAGCATTAGAGGTGTGCTTGTTTTTCTGTTGGGATTGTGATAGGTTCTTTGTGACGAGCTTTTTCGGGCGATCGTTGATCGATCGTTTCAATAACTGTTGATTAAATGAGTTTAGATTTCAGAGAACAGTCGGTCGGTTATTTACAGCTGACACTTTGGTGATCTTAAACACATGGAGATAATAAATCCACTGCAACATTTCACAAACGAAGGAAGAATAAAAGAAAAGCATAAAAAACGGACCCTCAAAATAATGTTTCTTTCTCTGGATTATTGTTTGATGACAATTCAAAAGTTTTGAGTCATAGTGTGTGGAAAATATTTTTCTGATAAAGTATTCAATAAGCAAGATTGATAAAACTCTTACCTGTATCCGGGCTTCAGTCAGTCCTATTTTCATTGCTAGCTCTTCCCTGTGAACGAAACATAACAAAATGAAAACACTCATCAGAACACCAGACAAGTCTGTAAATCACATCTGTTCTGATAGTTTAATGACCAAATCCCATAAAACAAGCTCCAATCATCACCTTCCGCAATCACCGCCCCACGATGTTTTCCTCCTGATGATCACAGCGCGATGGATCGCCATCAAAAGCAATCAGCGATCGTCATCTATCAAAGCCCATAATACACGACGCGCGAAACCAGAACCGATCTAGACCTGGCTCGAAAAATTAAACTGCAAGCATCCCTCTCACCCCGTCGTTTGCTTGCACCCCGATCGTTCTCAGCCATAAATCCATTAGTCGACCAATTATAAATTCAAAACTAATAAATTTGCCTAATGAGATGAACCCAGCAATAAATTCATCATCGCACCTGGAGGAAGTATGAGAACCCGACCTGGCTCGCTCTGTTCATCCGATACTAAATGGAAACAGTTTTGAACAAAAGCCGAAAATGACATTATCACTTTATTAAAAGTGATTCCTTTTGTTGCAAGTCCTCTCTCGAATTTGGAGGAAACCTTCGCCGTCCATACATAGGAGTATGGGTTCCGGGTCGTAAAGTTGGAGATTTTCCGCCGCGCGAGGAACAAAAGACGTTAAATTATGAATATTAAATTAAATGATGGAGTTTATTGATGTGGCGATTCGGATGGGCAGCGTTGCTCATCCCAACGCCAAACGAACGACCCCGCAAGCTTTAAGTGGAAAATATGAGATTTTTATCCAACGGTGTAGTGTCGTCGCTAATTTGCCGAGGAGAAACAAAAAGCGCTAGTCGTGTTTGTCCGATTATTTATATTCGGACGGAAATCTCGTAATCCTTTTACGGGTCAGACAGTGCTCTTTCGAGGTTTTATGTTTGTTTTAATTTTCACGCTTTTGTAGCTCTAACGAAAATGGCGGGTGATGTTCCAGGGTTTTCGCTGCAGCTCTAATCCTACAAACCGGTCGAATGATAAACCATTTAGAAAACAGTTAAAAGATGTCATCAACAGGGTCTTTTGCTTAGGGTAGCTAACCGTTTTGGCAGATAGGTTTGAAAAACGTATTTTATGAAAATTTTTAGTTTTCAAATTTCAAAATCCAAATGCGAATCCCCCTTTTTTCTACGAAAGTACTTGTATAGCAAAACAAATAACCCCAAGCCAAGCCAAGAGTGAGTTAATACCGAATTACTATTATCAAAAAGCCAGACGCTCTTTACCACGACGCAGAAAACATTTCCCCGCGGGCAACAAAAGTACAACATAAATGCATACGTATGGGCATGTACCGCATAGCCTTTTATCGAGCCCACACAAAGAGTAACAAAAACTGACCGCAAAGGTCGTCCCTTTCTCGACACTTTACATGCAATTCAGTGTCTGCTATGCTGTGGTAATAACTATTGTCATCGGAGCATAAAATTGCCCTCCCCGATCGACGACGACATCCATAGCCGGAGTTTTGCGGCAGAATCGTTTGAGTAACATACATTCATCTATAATTTAGTGGTGGAAGGTGCAGTGTCAGGCATGGCACCGCAAGTGCGATTTCGAGATTAAACTGTTTAGGTTTACTTTGGAAATTTATTTAATGGGTTTAATAGGCAGTGACAGTGACAATGGGGCCCTCCTTAGCCGTGCGAAAAGATGCGCGGCTACAAACCAAGACCATGCTGAGGGTGGCTGGGTTCGATTCCCGGTACCGGTCTAGACAATTTTCGGTTTGAAAATTGTCTCGACTTCCCTGGGCATAAAAGTATCATCGTGTTAGCCTCATGATATATATGAATGCAGAAATGGTAACTTGGCTTAGAAACATCGCAGTTAATAACTGTGGAAGTGCTAAATGAGCACTAAGCTGCGAGGCGGCAATGTACCAGTCGGGGACGTAATGCCAATGAAGAAGAGGACAGTGACTTTGTATAATGTCTGTCTATGGACAGGACTTGAACGATAGTTGGGATCATTTAGAAAGTACGCATTCTCTATGCAGTTATTCACTATTATTCTTGAACAAATAAAAGCAATTTGTGGTGACTGCACCTTAATCTTGATTCAGTAAATCAATACAGTCAAACATCTATTAGTCGATATTGAAGGGATCATCGACTCGTAGAAATATCGATATGTTTAATAGAAAATCCTTGGGAAGCTGTTTGAAGGGACCTTCACAGTTACCCAAAAAATATCATTTCAATACAGTATAATTTGCCTCCATGAGTCGATCTCGAGTCATAGGACATATACGCATGGAGGATTGACTATAGAAGCATACGAGAAAAATAAAAGAAACATCTTTGATCAGGATGTATTCATTAAGCATGTTAAGCACCCTTTGAACCGGAACGTTCTGTAAACAAGTGCGTCGTGAGAGATTAACATTAGTTTAGTTTGAAAAACCAAAAATTTGTATCTAGATTAAATTGTTGTTAATAACATCTGTGCCACGTGGAACCGTAATACACACAGCAACATATCCCAACTACTTTATGGATTAAGTTTAATTTGAAGGGTTTGCATATACTCTATTTGATAATCAATGATAATGTACATAATAGGTTGATATAATGCTTGTATCAGGTGTAGTTGACTTTATAGAATAATTGGTCTGAGCTCCAGAACAATTTGGAGTACCTTCAATATCAAATTTAGACATATTTGATTCGAAATCATACGCATGGACTCTATCATCATTTTTGCCGAACACCAAGTACCTAACTAGTAAGGGTTAGAAAAAGTGGCTCGAGATCTTGTGTACATGAAAAAAAGGCAACACTAGCGGCACCCTGCAGATAAATGCCGATATGTTTAACTCTTCTCATAGATCAAATTCTTCTGAACAAATTTGGTGATGAAATCATGTGTAAATATAATGGCCATCACGAGAAAATCATTATTTTTCATGTCCATTATATTTATCATATGATGAAAAGAACTGAATATAATAGACACTAGCGCCAACATCTCAAGAAGGCGAGAATAACAGATTTATATCATGCTGAGTTGAGGAGTTCAACACTTTGCCTAACAAAGGCAGTTATAAACTTGATTCAGGATGTTGTTAAAATAATCAAAATTGCTAACAAAACTGTGAAACGTAACTATTTTTGTTATAATTTTGTTAGGAAAAGAGGCCGATACAAATTATTGTAACTAATTTATATTACAAGCTGTTGTAAATAACTAAAGCTGTTGCAAATATGTTATAATATTGTTTTACCTTCCTGTGAGTCAATACCAAAATATTAGTTCATAGTAAAATGTTGTCGAAGACATTTCTCAGTAATAATCGGAAATCTAACTGATTTATAAATACCGTTTTGACCAAGGTTTTGACTCATATTACGAACACTTAAGCAAATTTTTCTCTTCGGAGGTCTTTGTGGTCTGTTCCCATTTATTGTCGAAAGAATAGAACTTTCATATAAGTGCTTGATAATCATTTTTGATTGATGATAAACTATCAATACTTTGTATCAAATGTCGAACACGCATAGTAAAAATTGTCTAAAATTCCGAACACTTCAATTCAAATTCCCAACACCACATTAAATGCACTAAAATATTAATTCACAACATTATTTCATTGTTGGACAATTATGATATCCTTGATCTGTACGCCTGCCGATAAAATTTGATTATTCATACAATAATAACGAAATGTTTTAGATGAATCTCTATATAACGAGTATTCAGAATATGAGTCTGTACAGTTTAATAGGTTGACCGATTTTAAAAACTGGGTAACGAAAGAATAGAGCTTTCATATAGACGATTTTTAATCATATTCAATAGATTGCAACTATCAATTTGCATTCCATGACCAGTCCGAGGTCACTTTCGCTCACAATGGCGCCTGGTTATGCTATCATTATCGATTGGATAATGGATTCATAAACAAACTTCCGGATTTTCATATCCGGCACGTATTTAGTTTTATAAATTGATAATATGGTAAATCATATTGAAACAGTCTCACCGAATGAATCCTCCTCCGAATAATGGAATTAAGGAAGCGATTGATACTCCTATAGTGTCCACGGAAACAGGGACGCACTGCACGGAAAATGGCTTAGAATGCAGAGAAGCCACGATTACGCCAGGAATGAAGCTTGTGGTACCAGGAACGCCATTTGTAAAAGGCGCACTTCATTGCTGGGGGATTTGGTTACCCTCCTAATATTGTTGGGGATTCCATAGCTTTTCCATCTCTTTGACGGCTGACTACCTTTCTGATTCACTTTATAACGCCAGCCAGGAGAACACAGTTGGTATCATAGTACAAACTCCAGCCGGGAATTTGGCTTTAGGTACTACTCCCTGGAACCCTAGAAACCAGGCAAAGGTTGTACCGATCAACTTCGATATTATTCAAACGTTTGAACATTGTTTTGGATGCTACCTCACTTTATAGTGCCATAACGGCCACGGCAGAGTTGATAAGGACCTGAATTCGTTAATTTGAGGGTCTAACAGCAGCTATGAGCAGGGCCACAGTTTTAATCCAAAAGCACGTGTACGTTAGACTATCGAAACGGTTAAATTGTCTCCTGTTAGCTTCGCTTGATTGACTGTACACTTCGTAGTTGCTGGACGTTACAGGCCGAGAAACAACAAGCTCACCAATTGAATAGCCTTCTTTGGAATAAAAAACTAGTCTAACTGTAGATGCTTTAGAGTTTCATTATTTCATGACCAATAACCATGCCGACCACGTCCAGTTGGAATGTAGAGCCATTGAAAAAGATGAAAGTCCAAATAGGCTAAACAAATCGATTTGGACCCCTGGCAACATTTCCAGGATTTATAAACTAAAATCAATGCCGCTGATAATTCCGTTCCTGGCTTCAAACATCATTTTTTCTGGTTTCTTGGTCAAGAAACCGATATTTAATCGATCCGCTTTTAATGGAATCAGTTTGTTCAAGAAGGTCAACGTTACTCTTCAAATCGTGCTTTGTTAACGCGTTCGTTAAAAATTTATGAATGTATACACGATAGACGCATTCCATTCCGAAATTTTAAAATGATCGTCTTTAATTGGAATGAAAATTTGCACATATCTTCGGCACAGCAGACTGATTATTTTCCACTAATTTAAAAAAATCTACCATCGAGTAATTTATAAAAAGGTCGAATATGTTTTCGAGCAAATTATTATGAACATATTATAACTTGGAAACCGATCATTGTACGAAAAAACTATCTGAGAACGAATTGTAGAAGACTAAAAGGGCTTTATGTAGAAAATATTATACTGATCAAAAAAATATTTTACACTGAAAATCGTTGATTGTTGTAAAAATGGAATAATCTTAAAAACCATCTTTATTTTTTTACCAATTTTTTACCACAAAAACTTGACTTCAAAACACACATTTTAACGACATCAGTTTGATGGAGGAGTTAAAAATGAAAAAGTTTTAGTGGAAGCAATTTTTCACTCATTTTTGAAACATTGACTATTTTTAAGACAACACATATATTTGACGCTGAATTATGATTCCTTGGTCGATTTTGAACAAAAATGCTGTTATTTATTTCATTCCTAAATTATTACCGTTTTTGAGATATTTCATATTTAATTTTTGAAACTTAAAAAAAATGTTTTCAGCCCTTTTCAAAACTTGCTCGCGATTCTTCATCACCAATACTAGTACACGAAATTTCCAAAATTTGTACATCAAAACAATCTGTTTGAGAGTTACGATTGAATGAATAATTGTTATTAAGCCATAAAAGGTGATAAATGTTACATCGTTGCAATCTTGAAATATTAATTCAACAAGTTGATGAATTCGTATTGTACTTTTGTGAAAAATTGGAAAAGTTGGTAACTCATAATTATATTAAAACTGAACAGTCAAAATTTTTGAGAGAAACGAAATCTAATTTAAATAACGGAAAAGTTGTAGTAGTATGTGACTTTTCAGAAAACTATTCGTTCGAACTTCAAGATGCCGCGCAAAGTAGTTATTGGAATAATGATTAGGCAGCAATTCATCCATTTGTTATTTATTATTCAGAATCGGGAACGCTAAGATATTTAAGCTTCATTATTATTCTTGAGTATGGGAGGCCCCGTAGCGTAGTTGGTTACACGTTCGCCTTACAAGTGGATTGTCATGGGTTCGACAGCCCCTTCTCCAAACCTTCGTCAATCGCTGGATCCGAAGCCCATACGGTGGCGTTAAGGGGTACGCATCTTACCGTCACGGCTTCCTAATGACGATTGACAAATTGTTCTTCTCGAAGGCATTCCTCCAACGTTACTCAGATAAATGGGAACCGAACGGCAAAAAGCTTTGTTTTGTCAGATGAAGCTGCATTACAATACAAAAATCGTAAAAATTTTTAGGGTATAAATCTAAATACAACATAGATGCTGAATGGCATTTTTTGCCACCTCTCATGCATGGAAAGGAGCCATGTAATGCGATTGGTCGAGCATTAAAACAAATGGCTCGAAACGCAAGTGTATCTGTTAAACATGAACATCTTATTAAAAATAATAACTGGGCTATAATAATATAATAACTGGGCTAAACAGAGAAGTAATGATTTTTTGACTAAAATGTCGTTTTGTTAAGTTTCACAAGAATATTATGAACAAGGAGTAACATAGTGAAGCAATATATTTCAACAGACAAAGATGATTACTGGCTTGAGCTTGAACTTGATTGACTGCTCGTAGTTGCTACTCCATTATGACCAGATCAGCTGTTCTTGCACAGGGAACCAATAGATGTTTGCTTGGGACTAGCACAACCCCGCAACTTCGATGTCGTAGCGCTGCAGGAAATCTGCTGGACAGGACAGAATGTGTGGAAAAGCGGGCATCGAGCGGCTACCTTCTACCAAAGCTGTGGCACCTCCAACGAGCTGGGAACCGGCTTCATAGTGCTGGGAAAGATGCGCCAACGCGTGATTGGGTGGCAGCCAATCAACGCAAGGATGTGCAAGCTGAGGATAAAAGGCCGTTTCTTCAACTATAGCATCATCAACGTGCACTGCCCACACGAAGGGAGATCCGACGACGAGAAAGAAGCGTTCTATGCGCAGCTGGAGCAGACATACGATGGATGCCCACTGCGGGACGTCAAAATCGTCATCGGTGACATGAACGCTCAGGTAGGAAGGGAGGAAATGTATAGACCGGTCATCGGACCGGATAGTCTGCATACCGTATCGAACGACAACGGCCAACGATGCATAAACTTTGCAGCCTCCCGCGGAATGGTAGTCCGAAGCACCCGCAAGAATATCCGCAAGGCCTCATGGAAATCACCTAATCAAGTAACGGAAAACCAAGTCGACCACGTTCTAATCGACGGTAAATTCTTCTCCGACATCACGAACGTACGCACTTACCGCAGTGCGAATATTGAATCCGACCACTACCTCGTCGCAGTATGTCTGCGCTCAAAACTCTCGACGGTGATCAACACGCGTCGGAGTCGTCCGCCATGGCTTAACATTGGGCGGCTACACCCAAAAACAAATCTGACAATTATTGCCATAAAATCTGGGCATATACAATTCTGCCAAGCTTTTATACAAATATTGTATTAAAATAATACAAATCTGTATTATTTTAATACAATATTTGTATAAAAAGCTTACAGAAATGTATATGCCCAATTATTATACAGTTTCTGTAAGGTTTATATGCAGAACTGTATTGAAATCTGCCATCCCCTGGCTGGGTGTACAAGACGGTAGACTAGCCCAAGACTACGCGCAGCAGCTGGAAGTGGCACTCCCAACGGAAGAGCAGCTAGGCGCAGCATCTCTTGAAGACGGCTGGAGAGATATTCGATCCGCCATTGGAAGCACCGCAACCGCTGCACTAGGCACGGTGGCTCCGGATCAGAGAAACGACTGGTATGACGGCGAATGTGAGCAGTTAGTTGAGGAGAAGAATGCAGCATGGGCGAGATTGCTGCAATACCGCACGAGGGCCAACGAGGCACGATAGAAACAGGCACGGAACAGACAAAACTCGATTTTCCGGAGGAAAATTGCCAGCAGGAAGATCGAAACCGTGAAGAGACGGAGGAACTGTACCGCGCTAATAACGTACGAAAGTTCTATGAGAAGTTAAACCGTTCACGTAAGGGCCACGTGCCACAGCCTGATATGTGTAAGGACATAAACGGGAACCTTCTTACGAACGAGCGTGAGATGATCCAAAGGTGGCGGCAGCACTACGAAGAGCACCTGAATGGCGATATGGCAGACAACGGTGATGGTATGGTAATGAACCTAGGAGCCCGCGCGCAGGACATGCGACTTCCGGCTCCGAATCTCCAGGAAATCCAGGAGGAGATCGGCCGGCTGAAAAACAACAAAGCCCCTGGAGTTGACCAACTACCAGGAGAGCTGTTTAAACACGGTGGTGAAGCACTGGCTAGAGCGCTGCACTGGGTGATTAGCAAGGTTTGGGAGGATGAGGTTCTGCCGCAGGAGTGGATGGAAGGTGTCGTGTGTCCCATCTACAAAAAGGGCGATAAGCTGGATTGTACCAACTACCGCGCAATCACATTGCTGAACGCCGCCTACAAGGTACTCTCCCAAATTTTATGCTGTCGACTAACACCAATTGCAAGAGAGTTCGTGGGGCAGTACCAGGCGGGATTTATGGATGAACGCTCTACCACAGACCAGGTGTTCGCCATACGTCAGGTATTGCAGAAATGCCGCGAATACAACGTGCCCACACATCATCTATTTATCGACTTCAAAGCCGCATATGATACAATCGATCGGGACCAGCTATGGCAGCTAATGCACGAAAACGGATTTCCGGATAAACTGATACGGTTGATCAAGGCGACGATGGATCGGGTGATGTGCGTAGTTCGAGTTTCAGGGGCATTCTCGAGTCCCTTCGAAACCCGTAGAGGGTTACGGCAAGGTGATGGTCTTTCGTGTCTGCTATTCAACATCGCTTTGGAGGGAGTAATACGAAGGGCAGGGATTGACACGAGTGGTACGATTTTCACGAAGTCCGTCCAGTTATTTGGTTTCGCCGACGACATTGATATCATGGCACGTAACTTTGAGAGGATGGAGGAAGCCTACATCAGACTGAAAAGCGAAGGTAAACGGATTGGACTAGTCATCAACACGTCGAAGACGAAGTACATGATAGGAAGAGGCTCAAGAGAAGACAATGTGAGCCACCCACCACGAGTTTCTATTGGTGGTGACGAAATCGAGGTGGTTGAAGAATTCGTGTACTTGGGCTCACTGGTGACCGCCGATAACGATACCAGCAGAGAAATTCGGAAACGCATAGTGGCTGGAAATCGTACGTACTTTGGACTCCGCAAGACGCTCCGATCGAATAGAGTTCGCCGCCGTACCAAACTGACTATCTACAAAACGCTTATAAGACCGGTAGTTCTCTACGGACACGAGACCTGGACGATGCTCGTGGAGGACCAACGCGCACTGGGAGTTTTCGAAAGGAAAGTGTTGCGTACCATCTATGATGGGGTGCAGATGGCGGACGGTAAGTGGAGGATGCCAATGAACCACGAGTTGCATCAGCTGTTGGGAGAACCATCCATCGTTCACACCGCAAAAATCAGAAGACTGCGGTGGGCCGGGCACGTAGCCAGAATGTCGGACAGTAATCCGGTGAAAATGGTTCTCGACAACGATCCGACGGGAACAAGAAGGCGAGGTGCACAGCGGGCAAGGTGGATCGATCAGGTGGAGGACGACTTGCGGACCCTCCGCAGACTGCGTGGTTGGCGAAGTGCAGCCATGGACCGAGCTGAATGGAGAAGTCTTTTATGTGCAGCACAGGCCACTCCGGCCTTAGTCTGATGATAAATTGGGACTAGCACACATCTTCAATGTACAAGTACTGGTGATCTAATTTGTTAGGTCATACTGGCGCCTACCACGTCAGAATGCAAGTCAATGTAGGGGAAGGGGGAGTAAACGATAATACAATCACTCGCCCACTGCAAGCCGAATATACCTCTGCACTTGCCACGAGCTCATGCGGAATTTGTTGGAATTTTTGGGTAAGGTTCGAGAAGCAGAGGTCCGTCTTGGTTAACGAGCTGCCAATGTAGATATAGGAAACTAATTGGATGTAGGAAACGAGCTTTATAGTTCATTTCCAATTCTAGCAGCTTACTGCTAGAATATTCAAGTTGAAGGTATATAGGAATAGAAATGGAAACGATATGGAAGTCCATTTCCAGTTCTAGCGATTGCTAGAACATGAGAAATATAGAGAAAGATATAAAGTAGGAAAATGGAACGGACCTGGGATTGAACCCACGACCTTCTGCGTATGAGGCAGAAGCAATAGCCATATGACTACCAAGCCCGCTACAGACAAAGATGATTAATGGTACTCAAAAATTAAGAACTAAATTGTTGATATCTTTGTATATTTGAAGGACAAAATAGATTTGGAAAAAATACTATACAATCATAGAAAATTATTATTCTGTATTACTTTGAGAATAGGTTGTAGTGCAAAAGAGATTCTCTCTTGGCTTCCTTTCTTGATGTTCGTGTATAAATTTCATAATTTTTTTAAATTAATTTGAAATAGTCTAGCTCCAATACCGAAAATATGTGACAAGTTTCAATCGAATCAACTATCATCAAGTTTGTTCGGTGTGTCATTCTGCGTGGAATCCGTCAATAAGTTCATCCCGAAATTGTGAATAAAAACCCAGAATAATCCATCGATGCGATGATGGTGCCTTTCTCACGTATAAAAAAAATATAACAAGAAAAGCACATAAGAGAGGTCAAAATAGCACTTTAGGGAAATAGATTCAGTTATTTCCATCATATCACATTTAGGGTAAGGCGGTATAATATGCCCCCCCTAACGCAACTCCTTAATAACTTTTTACTTTTCAACGCAATTTATGCAAACTTTGTGTTATTTGATAGTCCAGGAAGTCGCAAATGCATTGCCCGTGAGTAGTCATATAAAAATATTACAGATATCACATAATAAAGCTTTTTTGAAAAGTCGTGAAAAAATGGATTTCAATAAGTGCCTGGGCAATACACCCCACCTTAGCCAAAGACGTTTCATAGCCCTTTATTAGTATTTTATCAATCCCATAATAAAAAGATTACAAATCCTTATGTGCTTGACATGTAAAAACCAACATAAGTTCATTTAAGCAGGTTTGAATTACATTTCAATAGTTTCCATATAATTTTGAAGCAACTGCTGCAAGCTCGTCGCTCTTGTGTCCAGTTGGTAAGGGCATATCATGCCTACAATGGGGCGTTTTAGCCAGCGAAACATATTTTTGAAAAACGTTACATTTTTGAAGATGGAAGCAATTTTATATCATATTAACCACTGAGAATAGTTATTTTGTTGCCCAACTGAGTGTTCCAGTGCAAGTTTTGCGGACAGTATGCAAGCGTCGCTCCAGAATGTTGAGCGAACAAACATTAAAAGTTACATCAAAACTGTAACTTTTTGTATTTTGCAAATATTTTCATTATGTAATATAAAAATACTTCCACATTCACACAGTATGATGGTTTTACAAATATTTATAGGTACCAACTGATTTTGACCCTTAGTAAGTTATATTTTTCTAGAAATCAAAGTGGGGCGTTTTGGCCAGGTGGGGCGCATTATACCGTCTTACCCTATTTGCGTTTATTTGAATGCATTACAGTAGTTTTTGAAAACAAAAAAAAAATCGGTTTTGATTTTTTTTTTCAAGGGGGAGACCTTGGAATGATTGATACATTTTTGGAAAATACACAAAAAATGAGATAAGCTTCTAAATGTGTAATTTAGAACTTATTTCGTATCGTATTTCAATCAGATTTTAATTACAATTTGTCTAGAATTTATTAAGAGCATTTTAAAGTTATTTTCCTATGCTGTGCTGTAGGATCTGTCAAAGTTAATTCGTCTATTTTGCTCAGCTCTTAAGGATTGTGTCAAATTATTGGAAAGTAGTCTTTACTAACGAGCCTGGATTAAAAACAAAGAGACGCAATACTCCTACCTTTAACAACCTTGTGCTCGATTGGAACAACCGATTTGACAGCAAATGCGCTGTTCCTATTTTGACACTTCATCTCTTTGTTATGATTGCAGCCTCTTTAGTCTTTACCTACTAACTTTTATGTTGATTGCAGCAAGCCATGCACGCGGATGGCTGGTTTTGAATCTGCTGTCACGTTTTGCTTCGTTTTCAAAGGCAGCCAAACTAAATTCGACTGCTAGCCTCAGTTTAGTTTTTTTTGTTTGCTTGAAACAGGACGTGAGTGCAGGACGAGTGTTGAGTCATAAGAAAACGGTTGTTGGACATATGACGAAGATTGTTTTGCGGACTAATAGATTAATTTGATGAGATTGTTCCAAACTGATTCAACTATGAAATCAATTTAAAAAAATATTTCAAACTATTTTATTTTACGTCAAATAAAAGACAAAGAGAGTCACAAGATATTCACTTGTCATAAGACGAGTTTGTACTACTCCATTTAATTCCACTACTTTATTGTACCTTTGACAGATACGTATTACGACCTGAACAGGCCGTTTTCAGTGTCTCGTACTTGACTCGACTTCGAATCGAGGGCCAATCTAAGGTTCTATGTCTTAAATGTAGGACTAGGTGTTGCATTTATTTTAGATGTTTTGATACTGTCACGCCGATTTGAAACGCTCAGCTACTCATGATGTAAATAATGACTTTCAATTTCTAATTATTCGAAGGTATACGTACAAATATTGAATGTTTTCAAAATTAAAAAATCGACAGAAAAACTTAAAATTAAAAACAAAATATTATAATTGGCCCTTCCCGTCGAAAATTTTATTTCGTTTTATTGTCTCAGTCGATTCTTTGGATTATTTAAGATCATCTTTCTCAAAGAACCCATATTTTTTGAAGCCTCTAACTATTTTTAAAATAAAAAAAAAACAAAAAAGTGCTGCACGTGTGAACCGGCCTAAAAATTCACCCAATGTTCGTTCAAAATCGGGCTAATCTTAAAAAACAGCACTTTTTGATTTTGGTTTTCGATTTTAAAAATATTTAGAGACGTCAAAAAATATGGGTTCTTTGGGAAAGTTGACCTTAAATAAGTCAAAGAATCGATTAATCGAATAAAAAAATATGACGATAGAAAAATTTGAGTCGAATAAAAAAATTTCCTTGCAATGGGAATTGATGCATCTCAGGCAAAGGTAAAAGAAAATAAAAACTTTAAAATGAAAGCCATGTTTAGTTCCTAGTTTCCAATATAGATGATAGAAGAGCGTAGTTATTGATTGGATATTTCAAATAGTTAAATACTATCCTAGCCAAATCTATGCATTTGTTAGATTTCATAGGCCAGCTTCGGATTCTAATAACACAACTTCTGAATCTGAATCTACTTTGAAAATGTATGCAAAATCAGGTGATTGCCCGTGGTGTGAGTCTGCCTTCAGAAAGCATGCTCCTGAGCATGTAAGCTCGTTACCGTAATGGGCGAATAAGTTATCTGGGAGACGTTTATTATGCCGAGATGAGCTGATTGTTAGAATGCAGATATTTTCGACCCAAACGTGACTTGTAGTATGGAGCTTATATATCACAGAGAGAGAGTCTCACCAAGAGACGTAATTTATTTTTCTACGAATTCAATATAAATATTCTCATTCGAAAATACTTGCTGTGTATGTACCATAACAGATTGTAACATCCTCCCAACACTTATTTACGAGCTCCAAGCATACGTTCCGCCGTCTTCTTTTACCATCCCCTTCGATTGATCCACATTTATTGCAAAATTTCAGCATTTCCAACCGGAAATTAAATTTCCAACGCACTTCGGCACATAAAGAGTTTGGCTAAAGTCATAAATTCAATCTATTCTTAAACTCCAGGATATGAATTGCCAGTAACGATGAGATTTAGAAGATTGAAAGAACCACGCGCCCGCCCGTGTGTGGAAAGTTATCAAACGCTTAATGGACACTGCAAAATAACTGAACGAATCGATCCAATCTTCGCCTAGTGAAAAGGGAACTCACGCGCCCCTGGCACGTTGCGCGTTACTACACGAGAAAAATGTTGAAAGGTTCATTACTTGGAAAAAGTCGTGCGTGGTTTGCTCCCTTCCCATCCCAGCCATTCGACTAGTTGAGTGAAAAAGTTTCCTCAACTCCCTAAGTGATTATTAATGCAATTTAAACTTTGTTGAAGCGCGCAGTAAATTTACTTCAAGTTGTACGGCTGTAGCAGGAGGAGTCGAACAAGTCGAATGAATTAATTGGCTTTTCTAGGTGCGGGGCTGCAAATTCCGGAAGCCACTGTTGTCTACTGCTATGTTTCATGTAACTGGCAAATGGAATTACCTCGTGAACACATCTGGATAGTGAGTCCTTGAGAACGCCTTTCTCCAGTTCCTCCAGCTGGAAGCTCGTGAAGGTGGTCCGGTAGCGGCGCTGTTTTCTCTTTGGTTGAAACTCGTCGATCCCGTCGTCGCTGTGCTGGTCGGACATCGGACTGTTGGGGTCCCCGCCCATCCCCGCTCCGCCGGGACTGTTCATCAGGTGGCCGCCGCTTCCCGGAGTGCTGGACCCCCCGGTCCCGATGCTGCCTCGCTCCAGTGGACTACCCTGGGGTGGCCGAGCCTCATGGGGTATGTCCTCCGCTCCTAGCAGCTTGCCCTCATCCGATATGCCCATTGGTCGGTGACTACCGGGCTGATCTAGATCGGCAAGCCGTGCGATGTTGTAAATTTTGGACCGGTTTTACGCGCACCGCTTCACTCTCGAAATGGGCAGGCTGTCCGTCTGGTGGTGGCTTGTTGCGCGAGATTGGTTGCCCATGCACAGCCTTCGGAATGGCAATCGACTGAAACAGAAACAAGATGCAGGGAGGGAGAACAATCAGTATTATAATTTCGACAAATTTAATCAAGTGATGAAAAAGCTAATTTGCGAGATAAAAGACCCGAAAGTTGTTGCTGCCGGACGGGCATGGCTCATGTAGGAATCGTGCGCTAATAATAGGGTTTAGGGCGGGTAATGTGATCAGACGGAAATAATCGCTGCCAATCGAGTCAGCAGCTCGTAGATGAGAGACAACCCTTCTTTTATTAAAAATTTATCAAGCATTTATCACACCTTGCTTCATCGCTTTAGGTGAATTTTCATTCTTTGGTATGCTCTTTTCCCATTATTGAATTTAGTTTAATTATAGTCTCTGCCACTATTATTCTAAAATTTCTTGTTGCGGGGAATCAATCAGAATCAAAATAATTAAATATAGTATGTACAAAAATAATAAACCCTAATTTCCAATCATAATAAACGCAGTTGTGGGTTAAGCCATTTTATACTGCTCCCATGTAGTTATCGCCAAAAAATATTGGAATTACAGCTTTATCTGGGGTATTGCCAGCGCGCAACATAATGTCCATTAAGCCTTATCACAGTATCACAACGACGTTTTTAAGCATATTAACAACTTTTGCATTCATTAGTGGCTAACACGACGATATTCCTATTCCAACGATAAAAATTGAAAAATTGGGATAGGAGATCGAACCCAGCTCAGAATAAGACCACGACATGACATTTCCAGGCAAGTACAAAATACTGCCCGATATAGAAATTTCTTGCTTCGACACCATCAATCGTCAAAGTTAATAAAAATTGGCACAGTGTCGTGCCATTTTCACATCTCTTTTGACCAGCAGACGCTTTTTTTTCTCGAACTGGGTCTGTGTCGTCTTTGCCCGCTCGACTACATCGTGATTCCATTTCGCGGTTCAACGATTCTTTCTCAATCCAGGAATGTTTGCATTTTACAATGCGATTGGCGGAAAAAAGGGCGAAACACGACCGATGCGACCAGAAACGAGGAAATATTTGGACTGATTTGTGTCGTTGCACTGATTCGGAAAGAGTAATCTTCCGCGCTGGAACTGGGGCTACGGCTTTGAAACGATGATGCGCCAGAGAGCGGTGTGTGTGTTTATTGGTTTTTAAATTGAACAAAACGTTTCTTTAATCACTCAATTTAGATCGGGCCTGGGCGATAAAGATGTCACAAACAAGCGTGGCGAAGTGCACGCTGAAGAAATATCGAATGGAATTTTCGATCGGATCAAATGCGAATGGTTTTAAGATCCTGAAGTTGAAAGAAATAAGAATTGAAGACCCAGTTGAACATCGCGTTTGTTTTAAAAACATAGGCGAACTTAGTTCGCATGAAAAGTTTGTTGATTGAAAATTTATAGAACGAGGAATTTAAAGATTTTCTCCAGAATAGATTTTTGTAGATTGATTTTTTTTGACGATTATGAGTTTGATAAGAAAACTAAAATTTAGCCGCACATGATTTTCGTTGTGCTTTCCAATAAATCATTTTAAAAAAAACTATTTGACGTCAGTGAAAAGTAATTAGGTCAAGTAAGTAAGTAATAAGGGTCAAGGTTCTCTCCTGTAGTCACGATTTCTTCGTGAAGTCGCTTCGTGTCCACACTGTAGATGAGCGAATTTTTGTTTTACATTGTTGCGGTAGTATGGAGGCATCGAAGGAATCAGACAGGCAGCAACTTTGCGATAGAGTCGCAAGAGAGCAACAATCGCGTCGCGTATGTTTAGAGGAACTTCTATTAAAACATTATTGAACTTTTAATTCTTTGTTTCATTAGAAATTGTTTTGGAAACTGAGACATAACCTTGGTGTTGTGAATGTGTTTTCACTGATCTTCATGGAAACTTTGGATGGTAAAACTATTTATTATTTAGCATATTTAAACCAAAATTCCAAAACAAATACACAAATATAATTCATCAATTGCTTCACTTAGTATGCAAAATCACATGCAAATTTATCAACCGTTTTGTCCCCTTTCATCGATATCGTAAACATTGTTCTCACTTCTCTTGGACATACGTCCTTGGATCCAAAGGGCTGACAATGACAGCATCATATAATTCGATTAAGCCGTAAATAAATTTCTCGCTCGCCGTCAGCCTCCACGGTATCGCTCTGGTGCCCGTCGTCGTGTGTCCTAGTCATACCACCTTCACCAGGTTATATGGCGTCAAGTTAATTTTTACAACCGAAACAGATTCTACCGATCAACAACACGGAGGCGACCAACACCGCATCAGTCGTGATCGAGATTATTGAACGGTGCAGACTTCTACGAGGATCCAGTAGGGTGCACCCATGGCAAAAATCTCATAAATTTGTTACTCGTGCTGAAATTTAGCACGGACCTGTGCAACCCGGATAGAAATCGCAAAGCAAATCAGTTGAAAGAGGTAAAAAATATATCACACCCTGTCAGTCGGTTGTAGTAAGCATTGCTACCTTGTAAATCAGAAGATTGGACGGAATTGAACGAGCGTTGAACGAGCGTTGAAAGAAGGTTAAAGGTCTACCAGGCTTCTTAATTCGCGAAACGTGTGAGCCATAAATTAATCGATAAATTTAATTAACTTTTACAATCGATTCCATCTTTTTTTTCAGAGGCACCACGGCGATTAGAAACTTTACCTTCGGCGAGCATCACCCTCCCTGTGAACCGTTAATTTACTCGCAATTAATAAAAACGCTAATTTCGGTTGGCTTCCTCGGAAATTGAAGCGCGGAAAATGCTCACAGGAAGGGATGAAGGATGGCTGGATTGCCGCAGACGGATGGATTTCAATCTGAGCAGAAGCGACGAACCCGTGCAGTCGTTTTTTTTTCGCTCAACTCGTGATCGGGCGCGAATACAACGATGATGACAACGAGCAGTAATTTATCGATACCAAATTTGAAAATTGCTTCCCCCTGGATCGGTTTGATTCGAGTGCGGTTGTAGCTGCTTGATGATGAACGATCAACGATCTGTGACGACTGCTACCGAAACACTATGGGCCACGAACGGAAATTTATGCCATTCGATTCAAGTCCCCAACTGACTCATTTTTCAAATACACCCGATTCTTTTTTTACACGGGGGATGCGTTCCGTGTGAAAAAAATTTCAGTTCAAAATTTGAAAATCCGTGTAAAAAAAGTTTTATGATTTCTCGACGAATCATGCAAAATGGAGCAACTTTGCAAAAAAAATTATGTGGGATTTTTTTTTTACACGGCCGGGTGTACTTTTAATTACCAAAGACATTTTCAGTTTCTAAATGTTTACAAAGTACTGGAAACATAATCACGGTAAACCACAATATTTGGAGTCTTCAGAATTGTTAGAGCTTTAAAACAATTTTACTTCCACTAAGGCCGATACAAATATTCAAATCGGATTCATATGCCAAAAAATAATATTTTTAGGGGGCAACAACATAAAATTCGGATTATTTTGAGGATTTTCAAAACATTCTTTAACAAATCCGACGAGTTTTTATTTTTTTTATTTTTTCATTTTAATATTTATTTTTTATTATCCCCCCCCCCCCGCTGACCTTTCGGAGACTAGTAGGACAAATGTTAATTAAATATTTGTAACGGCCTAACTAGTTTTTTGGTATTGTGTTGATACCGAAAAACTAATTAGTCGTAACTGAAATAACTGAAACTTCCCAACACATTGTTCGCAAGAGCATAAGCCAACTACGATTTTTTTATTCTTTTCTTTATTTGCTAGGATAGGCACTCTGTGTCACTTAACCGCTGCTGTGCTGAGATCTACTGTGATATTCATACATAATCCACACAGAATCTAGATTTAGATTTACATTGCCCATCATTGTCTGAGTTTTTTGTGTCTGTTTGTCCATGTCGTGTAGGGGAGATACGTGTATGAAATGCGCCGGTTGGGTAAAATGCGCCACCACGTTTTCACCACGTGAGCGGCCGAAGCCAAAAAACATTTGCATGCTGTTACAAAAAAAAAAAACTTTGTCAAAAACACTTTGTTAAACACAGAGTTTAAATTTTTTAAAATAAAACGTTGTTTTGGCTCTTTCCGATGCAATTTCGGTGTTTACGTCAACAATGCTTTTCTTTCATATTCAAAAAATATGTTCTCCTTTTTTTAATTAGTCTAAAATATTGACTACCTTAAAGTATAAGAATGACACTAATCTTTTGCAAAAGAGTGTGACTATAATATTAAAATATTGAAATATTTTGATTGTCATTTTTGGGTGGCGCAGATTGCCCAGCGTCGTGGAATAAAATGGTTTTCTTGTAAAATTGTTGGTTTTTCTTAAAAAATGTTTGACCATATAATGACTGTTATGCTAGATTATTGATAAACACTTCGAAATTACACTATTTCGGATTAAATCACCATTAAATTAAGAGATTTGCTTAGGGGCGCAAATTGACCATCCATCCCTTATCCAATAATCGTTGCATTGTTTGATTGCCATTTCTCCGAGTAACGTTAGAGGAATGCCTTAAAAAAGAACAAGTTGTCAGGCGTCATTGGGCAGCCGTGATGGTAAAGCGCGTATCCCAAATGGTACCCCGTATGGGCTGCAGATCCGGCGACTTACGAGGGTTTGCTCACAAAACGGAGAGGCATCATAGAACAAACTGCAAGTTTCCAAGTAGGCTCTTTGTGTATCAACAGTCGACGAACGACACTCCCGTATAACCAAAGAAAAAGTCAGCAAAGCTTTGTAAAGTAAAGCTTGACTTCCACTGCTAGGTTCGCTAGCGTTTCAAAATCATGGGTCACATGGGAGGACCACATTCCATGGCAAAGATGCCTATATGTTATGTGGTTTGGTGGAGGGACTGGGAAAGGCCGACTACGATCGTAGTAAGCATTGTGTATGGATGGAAAGGAAAAAATCCTGTTAAGGCTTGCGTTTCTAATGGAGAATCCTCATTCGTTCCAATACGAATAGACACGCAGAATGAACGTTAAATGGTGATGAAAAATTTAAAAAAACACTATAGGGGAAGGTGGGTAGACTTGATCCCCGGGGAGACTTGATCACCCCATGTTTTATGGAAAACTAAAGTAGTTTTGTTCTAGCGTATTTTTTAGTATAGATCCTCTAGACAAATGACCTTTATGTGGTGAGTTATTTTTTGGATTGACAACCTTATTAATTATGCAGGGCGGTTTGTATGTTTTAACCTTCCTAAAGAACAACTTTTCATAACAATGACCAAATGCTCTCGTTTTTTTCACAGCAACAAGCCATAAACACGCTTATTGATCTGTACTGGTGAAAATGTCAACATTCCATCAAAGTTTTAGGATATTTGGATTTGAAGTTATTGTCTCAATATGGGGACACTTAGTCACCCATACAACAATTTGGCGAAAAAATTCAAAAAAATTAAAAACCTTTCTTAGGCTTCTAATTTTTTGTAGATTTGACGGATTTGATGAAGGGTTGGCTGGAAAAAATATTTATTGCGTAGATCTCATAGAAAGGGGATCAAGTCTCCCCAAATTTTAAAATTGCATGTGCTCTCGAATTCAATAACAAAAATCGTTCAAGTATACGCACAGCAATTCGATAATTCCGCGTATTTTGAAGGGAAAATATTTAAAAAATCTGAGGGCACCTTTCTAATTTTATCAAAGCAAGTTTTTGGAGAGGGATCAATTTCCCCCAAATATTTTCAAAGTCGATTTTTGACAGCACTCCAAAAAATCGATTGTGTATCAATAACAACAATAATTTAAGGACTGTCATACATCAGTAAAGTTAAATACTATATTTCTTAGAGAGTCTGTGTGGAAATCGCGTATGTTTATTTATTTTTGGTTGTGATACATCGGAAATCAGAAAAGGGGATCAAGTCTACCCAGTCTCCCCTAAAGTTCTAAAAAAAAACCAACTCAATTCACCGAGTGGTGATACTGCCTTTCTCGCATTTAGCCAAGACACCAACCTTATATGGCGCTTATATAGTTCGATTCCATTTTCTTAATAACTTTTAAACGCAATGGTCGATCGTTATCAAATTCAATAGTGATTAACAAGGTTTTGTCCCCTGTCGAATGCAACTTGTTGCGAGAAAATCGGTTAAGAATTACTATATGAAAAAGTGGCTAATGTTTATCGGTTTTCGTGTGCACACACACACACATACACACGGACATACAGACATTTGTTCAGTTTGACGAGCATATGGGTCTGGGTCATCATGGGTCTCCGCGACTTCTATAAAAAGTTCGATTTTGGAGTGAAATGATAGTCTTTCGGCACAACTTTGTTGTACGAGAAAGGCAAAAATTGATGAAAAATCAATTCAGTGTTTAAATGAATGCCATTTTGTCCTTAATTACCGATTCGACTAAACGCAATTGAGGAAGATTAATCCCCAAAGTCAGCGTAACACAGAAGATAAAAAAGATAATAGTAAACCGAACCGTGTCATCAGAAACAATATTGCCAGCGATCCAAAAAAAAAAAGGACCGAGTGGAGCCAAAGCGGAGGCCTCTTCAAAACGTTCTGACGGATCCCTGAAAGCTGATGGGAAAAAGAAGACTGTCAACAATCGACAGACAACAACAAAGGACAGGACGGATTTAGCGCTCCCCCAAAAGGTCACCAGAAGCCGGCAGCCGTCAGAAATGAACCCAATGAGGTATTTGCAAGGGAATCTCCACCATGCTAAAGGCGCTTCAGCCGTACTGTGTCGGAGATTCATGAAAGAGGAGTTGGATAAAGGAAAAATACTTGGTATTAAAACTCGTACGTGTAAGTTATTCTATGACGAAAATCAGAGTTCTTCTAGAGCTGCAGTTCTCGTTAACAGATCAATGAAATGCATTGTTGACATTGTTGCGGTCATGCTTACTTCCCTGGTGATGTTCCTGTGGTCCCACCTCATGGAATCGCACCTTTTGTCAACTACTGTCGATAAAATTCTTCATCATCGCTTGCGACGCCAACGCCAACGCTCACACTACTGTGTGGGGCAGCAGTGACATCAATAAACGAGGTGAGTGTCTTTTAGAGTATCTGTCATCTAATAATGTTGACATATGCAACACAGGTGATAAACCAACTTTTTTCAAACACACTAAGAGAAGAAGTTTAGAACGCACCTCAGATTAGAACGATATAGAAAAGCCCGTACTGATTATAACAGCGGTTCTCAACCTGGGGTACATGTACCCCTGGGGGTACCTTCGCTGGGCCCAGGGGATACCTCGGACAAAAATGCGTAATGGCGCATGAATTACAGTTTTAATCAAAACTTATTGATAAAGTTTTGATAATTTTGTATTTTTTTATTTCAAAACTTTGTCTTGTAAATAATATGCAGGACGATCAGTAAATCATGGCCTATTGAATTCTGCCCTCCACAACAAGTACAATGGATGAAGGGCTGCATGACAAAAGATCAAAAGGGAAAAACCTCGAACGACCAAATTTTAAAACAATTAATTGCATATTATTCGGCAACTCGGCCGTACGAAAACCATTTTTTTTTTTTTGTTAAATATCTTGGCTGTGCATATGCACAGCATATGTTTCGAAATGGACAAATTGATATGAAATTTGCGAAAAAGAATCCACGTGTCTTGGAGGGACTCGAACCCTCAACCTCCTACTCTCTAGATAGGCGTGATAACCCCTACACAACAAGACCACTTAAAGGTCACGTTTGCGGAAAAGCCATCAGAATCCGAGTACCAACCTCCACCGCGGTTAGCTCTCTTTTTTGCAAATTGAATATCTTTCGGATGCTTGATTTGCCCAATCTCCACATTTGCTTTACTGTTGTATATCCACAGCCAAGCGAGTGCACATTGTTTATTAAACGAGAGGATCGCACTCCATGCCCCCCAGCAACGGACTGGGCGGGACGGTATAGAATGCGAATTCAATCGCACTCTGCTGTGCCAAAGGCTTGCTTGGCTAAAGCATTTGATGAGTTTGATTGCCTTTACGGCTTGCTTGGCTAAAGCATTTGATGAGTTTGATTGCCTTTTTCGTACGGCCGAGTTGCCGAATAATATGCAATTAATTGTAATCAAGTGTCGGTCTTTCACCGTCATTAGTCGTCTGAGTACACGCGACCGTTTACGTAAAGGCAATCAAACTCATCAAATGCTTTAGCCAAGCAAGCCTTTGGCACAGCAGAGTGCGATTGAATTCGCATTCTATACCGTCCCGCCCAGTCCGTTGCTGGGGGGCATGGAGTGCGATCCTCTCGTTTAATAAACAATGTGCACTCGCTTGGCTGTGGATATACAACAGTAAAGCAAATGTGGAGATTGGGCAAATCAAGCATCCGAAAGATATTCAATTTGCAAAAAGAGAGCTAACCGCGGTGGAGGTTGGTACTCGGATTCTGATGGCTTTTCCGCAAACGTGACCTTTAAGTGGTCTTGTTGTGTAGGGGTTATCACGCCTATCTAGAGAGTAGGAGGTTGAGGGTTCGAGTCCCTCCAAGACACGTGGATTCTTTTTCGCAAATTTCATATCAATTTGTCCATTTCGAAACATATGCTGTGCATATGCACAGCCAAGATATTTAACAAATTTTAAAAATCTTCTTTGCAATCTACCCGATCAAAACAGAATGTTGAATAATATATTAAGAATATGTTTCTTGTCTAAAATCTAGAATCTACAGATTCGGAAGCCTCCATTTGAGAGAGATGAAAAGTTTTTCCTGAAAAGCTCAGTTGCTTCGTTGAAAGAGAATTGGAAGCATCCTTCTACGCTTTTCGGAAGCCTCCCTCCAAGCAGCTTGGAAGACTACTAAATAAAAATAATCGTAACGACTCTTTTCAAGAAGCTTGGAATCCTTTCATTCCTTTCAAGAGCTCGAAAACGTCCCATCAAGATGCTTGTAAATTTTTTTTAAGAGGCGTGGATGCGTATTTTCAAGACGCTCAGAAGCTTCCTCTCAAGATATTCAGAAGCCTCCTATCAAGCGACTCGGAAGCCTTCCATAAAATGGTTCGTAAGGTTTTTCAAGAGGCACGCTTATCTCCTATCAAGAGGCTTGAAAGCCTTCTTTCAAGCTTTTTTTTTCAAAGTTTAGGAAGCCTCTTTTCAACTGACTCGGAAGCCTCATTTTAAGAAGTTCGGAAACTTCATTCAAGAGGCCCGAAAGTCTTCTTTTAAGCTTTCTTATTAAAACTTTTTTTTTCTCCTTCTTTCAAATGGCTCGGAAAGCTCTTTTCAAAAGGCTCGGAATGTTCCTTTCAAGATGCTCTGAAGCCTTCCCTTAAAGAGGCTCGGAATTCTTTTTTCAAGAGGCTTGGAACCGTACTCTCGAAAGTCTCAGAAGCGTCAATTCAAGATACTCCGAAGACTCCTTTCAAATGGCTTGAAAGCCTCCTTTTAAAACCTTGTAAGACTCCCTAGCAGCACAAATCTTACTGTTTTGGTTGCAGCAGCACTTATTTGACTCGATTTGGTCGTATATGTGTTACAGAAACTCGTGTATGCCAAGTGTGTTATTCGGCCTCTTTTAGAAAGCTCGAAAGCCTTCTTTTAAGAGGCTCGAAAACCCTCTTTCAAGGGACTCGAAAGCCTTTTTTTAAAAGGTCGGAGAACTCTTTTAAAAAGACTTGGAAGGCTCCTTTCAAGAGTCTCGGAAGCCTCCTTTCGAGTGGTTCGGAAGCCTTCTTTCAAAAGGCTTGAAGCCTCCCTTTAGGAGGCTCGGATTTTTTCCTTCAAGAGGCTTGGGAGCGTCCATTCAAGATTCTCCAAGGCGCCCTTTTAAGTGGCTACAAAGCCGCCATTAAAGAGACTCGAAAGGCTCAAAAGCATCCTTTTAGAGGGCCCAAAGACCGCCATTCAATAGGCTTGGAAAACTCTTTTCAAGAAGCTTGAAATCCTACTTTCAAGAGCTCGAAAACGTCCCATCAAGATGCTTGTAATTCTTTTTTTAAGAGGCTTGGATGCTTATTTTCAAGACGCTCAGAAGCTTTCTTTCAAGATATTCAGATGCCTCCTATCAAGTGGCTTGGAAGCCTTCCATAAAATGGCTCGTAAGGTATTTCAAGAGACTTGATTACCTCCTATCAAGAGGCTCGAAAGCCTTCTTTCAAGAGGTTCGAAAGCCTACTACCCTTGAAGCGGTTTAGAAGCCTGCTTTCAAGAGGCGCGGAACCCTCTCTTCAAGGGGCTCCGAATTATATTTACAAGAGGCTTGGAAGCATATTTTCAAGTAGCAACAGTAGCTCAGAGGCGTCCTTTGAATATGCTAGGAAGCCTCCTTTTAAGCGGCTCGAAACCCGTTTTTCAAGAGACTCGGAAGCCTTTCTTCAAAAAGTTTGGAAGAGGCGTGGCTCGGAAGCCTTCAATAGTCAAAAAAGTTCTGTGTAGGGCTTCCATTTTTCCCGGGAATCAACTTCCCGGGAAACGGGAAATGAAATAATAATTTCCCGGGATTTCCCGGGATCCCGGGAAATAAAAAAATCTCTCGAAACTAGTTCAAAATCGTAGTTTAAATTTTGTCGTAAAATATGGTTTTGAAAATATACATTCGACATCAGGGAGGCTTGCTATTTTGTCCTCAAATGATGAAAGAGTTGTTGAAAGCCTGAGAAAGTTTTGGTTCAGTTCGAAAATCGTTAACTCCTTCTACTAAACGTTCGCCATGTCATACGTATCTGCATCTACTCTGGCTGATGAGCTCCACTATGTGCTACTTTTCCATAATTTTTTTAAAAACTTTTTCAGGTTGTATCCGCATTTTTTCCAGTTTTTGGACAACGACGGCTTCGAGAGATTCTCTTCTATTATCGCCAAAATATTCCTAACATGAACTATTCTTATACTCGACGACTTTTTTTAGTGCATAGAATCTTCTGGTCAACTTTGAAGGATAAACCATTTTTATTCATGTACGTCCACTTGAAAACATTTTGTATTTAAAGCAGATGAATGAAATATTTGAAATGGAATTCTTCCATTCGAAATAAAAAAGAGCTCTCAGTTCTTTGACAATAATAGGACGAACTCCCAGGGACAAACCTGCCAAAGCGGTCACTGCTATTACCTGAATATCTGCGAACATTGGTAGCTCTGCTGTTTCATCACAGACACTTAATTTTTATTTCGACTTCCCAACGCTTACCGACGTTTGAAACTACTGAATAAACGAACGATAGATACAAACTGGTTCTTTGTCTCGCCTCTCATCAACACGTGTTGGAATGCACCGTATGATTCTGTAACATTTTCAGTTATAACTTGAATTCTTAAACTTCAAAAATGAAATAAATAGTTAGATGATGCTAGTAAAAAAATGTAATTGACACCCAAAAATCCGTCATCATCAAATTAGAAAAAAATAAGACAATTATTACAAAATATTTTAGTATACTCATTTCCCGGGAAATTCGGGAAACTGATACATAAATCCCGGGAATCGGGAATCCCGGGAAATATGATTTCCCGGGAAATCGTTTCCCGGAATGGAAGCCCTAGTTCTGTGAGATGCTCGATGTATGAACTTAATTTGAATTGGGAAGAAAATGAAAATTTTATAAAAGTTTATGGAGAACCATATATTTCGTTAGTTTTCAGGTCCATTTTTCATACAGCGTTATGATTATTTTTATTTGCAGCAAAAAAAAACATGGGGTACCTCAATTAATGCAAAAGTTCGAAGGGGTACCTCTCAATAAAAAGGTTGAGAACCGCTGGATTATAATATTGAAATTTGGAAATCCAAGAGAACATCATGGGTTAAAACGTTTGAAAGCATTAACAACACTCCCACAATCGCAAGGTTACAGACAACTCTTGCAAAAAATCACACTAGGGGAAGTGTACCGGTTTTGACCAACCCTGAAAAATGCATATTTTCTGAAAAATATCGATCAGTTTCAACAGCAAAGAAAGATAAGGGATATATCTCCTGTTAGAGCTAATAAAACCCTCGAAAATTCCCAAGTAACCAACAGTTGCTTTAATAGTACGTTTTTTGCTTAAGCTGCTCATGTGAAGCTGATACCAAAAGTAACCAAAAGTACTTGAGTTGCTTTACTTTTTGGAGTTATGCGAGAAATTGGCCAAATTAGGAACATGGCCGAAACCGGTACAGTTACCCTATTAATCTTGGCAATCTTAAACGTAACGATGGAGAGTTGACGAAAAGCCCAACTCTAGGTCTAATGATGGAAACTAATTTTCCTGAATCAGATAGATATCGGTGGTAGTAGAAATCGCGGCGAGTTTTTTCCATTCTTTTAAGGTAATTATACAATCAAGCCATGTGGTGAATTTCAAATTCACCACACGATTTTCTACTCCTATTATCAAAAGTTCAAATCCAGCGTAATAGTTTTCGTACAATGCTGAAATTAAAGTCGATTGTTTATCATGAGTAAGCAAACGATCTACGGATATTTCATCCCCATGGGCATTATGGTTCTCTTAATTCGTGCTCTTGAAAAATCACTAGAAAAAGCACGTGGTTTCCAAGATGGCCGATTTGTGGCTTTGTTGTATAGCCACCTTAAATCTGCAGAGGCGGACGGTATAATTCCAGCATTGCTTCAAAACAGAGAAGCAGCTCTGATTCCGTCCCTTATGAAGACTTTTAAAGTAGTGTAGTGGTAAACGAGATAGAATAAACCCAAAGTCATTCAGACCCATTAGCCTTTCATCAGTTTTGTTGAAAACAATGGAGAAAGTTTTAAAAGATTACGCCTACATGCAGGCATTTCCTGTTTCTAAATACCAAGTTGCCTTTCAAACTAACTAATCAACGGTTACAGCTCTCCACATGCTTGTGAATAAAGTTGAGAAATTTCTTTCAATAAAAGAAATAGCTCTTTGCTCTTTCCTTGACATTGAAGGAGCTTTTGATAGCACTTCATACTCGTCGATGACTACGGCTATGAAGAAAAGGAAGGAAGAAAGGAAGAAAAGGAAGTCACTTCAGAGCTCGGGGGATCGTCTGTAACCGTGAGGGCAACGAAAGGTTGTCCACAGGGAGGAGTGCTTTCACCATTTTTGTGGTCGTTATTAGTTGACGAGGTTAAGAAGGCTCTAAACGAGCTGAAAAACAGTAAAAATGCTGGGAAGTACGAGATGGCGGTCGAGCTTCCCAAGCACGGAAGTGAGCAACTGCAGCAATCAATCCACCACATTATCCAAAAATATGGGAGGATGAAGAACTGCCTGCCGGCTGGTTGGATGGCCTCATATGTCCTATCTATAAGAGTATGCCAATTACAGAGGGATCACCCTTCTGAACTCGGCGTACAAAGTCCTGTCGCGTATTCTGTTTAACAGACTGAGACCTTCGTAGGCGAATACCAGGCAGGTTTTTGTGAGGGCCGATCAACGACGGATCAGATGTTTAGCCTGCGGATGATCCTTGATAAATTCCGGGAGTACAACTTGCAGACTCACTATCTGTCCGAACATGGTTTTCCGGCGAAACTGATTCGTGAAACGCTGGATGGCTCGAAATCAAGTACTCGGATTGCAGACGAAGTGTCAAACTCGTTTGTGACCTTAGACGGATTGAAGCAGGGTGATGCACTTTCGAATTTATTGTTCAACATTGCACTCGAAGGCGCTATTGGGAGATCTGGCGTCCAGAGGAACGGCACTATCATCACACGGTCGCATATGCTCCTAGGCTTTGCGGACGACATCGACCTTGTTGGAATCGATCGCAGAGCAGTAGTGGAGGCTTTTGTCCCACTGAAGAGGGAGACGGCGAGGATAGGCTTAACCATTAACTCTACCAAGACAAAGTACATGGTGGCAGGTAGAAATAGAGGAAGACGTAGTGGTGTTGATGCTGAGGTAGTGCTTGATGGGGATGTATTGAAGAATTTGTTTATCTAGGAACGCTTGTGTCATATGACAATGGCGTTTCCCGTGAAGTGAAAAGACGTGCTGCTGCGAATAGGGTCTTTTACGGATTATGTAAGCAGCTTAGGTCCCGCAACACGCAGACGGAAAAGAAATTTGCTCTATACCAAACTCTGATTCTACCAGTAGCCCTTTATGGACATGAAGCATAGACATTAAAAGCGGTGGACCGGAGAGCTTTCGGGGTTTTCGGGGTTTTCGGGGTTACAATACTCGGAGGGAAACTAGAAAATGGTGTGTGGCGCAGACGTATGAATCATGAGGTGTATCAAGTATACAAAGAAGAAAATATTGTTATTCGTATAAAATACGGCAGACTTCAGTCATTTAGAGCGAATGTCGGGAGAAAGAATAGCGAAAACAATATTCAACAGAGAACCAGATATTGGCCTGAACGTTCGGGAAACTGGAGGAATGTCGCCCAAGACCGACGATTATGAAGCTCTACAATACGCCAGGCATAGGTGTATCGACGCTGTAGCCAACCATGTATGTATGCTTCCAATGGCGGATTGAATATCTCTCCAGCCATCTTCAAGAGAAGCTGCGCCTAGCTGCTCTTCTGTCGGGAATGCCACTTCCAGCCAGAGATGCATCCTGAACAGTCGTGGTGACTCGAGGTTAGGCTTACAATGTTTATGGTGATTATGCAATCATGCCATATTGTGAATTTCAAATTCACCACACTATTATCAAAAATTCAAATCTAGCGTAATAATTTTCATACAATGCTGAAATTGAAGTCGATTGTTTAGCATAAGTAAGCAAACGATCTACGGATGTTTCATCCCCATGGGCATTGTGGTTCTCTCCATTCGTGCTCTTGAAAAATCACCGATTTGTGGCTTTGTTGTATAACCACCTTAAGGGACGGGAATTAGGATTCGGGAATCAGGGAATCATCGTGTATAATCAAGGCATTTCAGCTTCTCATCCGGGCATTTGGCGTCAGGGACGATGTGGCGTGTCGTCGTGCTTGAGGAATGGTTCGACTGGGAGCATCTTCCAGAGCTACGGAGCTCGACGGAACCGAACAAAAAATAAACTTTGAAGAAAGGACAAAAACAAAATATTAGATTTGGACGTCAGAAGAACAAAAAAAACTATAAATGACCTGCATAGTGCATATAGACAGCATCACGATCTTCCAAAACACCTCAAGCTGGTTGGGATAGGGTTGTTTACCTCGGGCCACAAGGGTATCGAAAAGTTACTCTCTAGAGGCATCATTTTCCGAACATAACCAAACTACGTGATCGATGTCATCCTAACCGGCTCCGCACCTACCGTTTTGACTCAAATCCCGAACATGACTCATATTCCGAACTCTGGCGTTTTTACACCTTTTATCTTGATTTTCCACCGATTTTAATACGGGGGATCAAGACCACAAACAAATTCGATATCCTGTGAAAAAAATTACTCGAATAAAGCTAAAATGGTCATTTTAAAGCGAGTGTACGGAATATGAGTCATGTTCGGTATTTGTCAAATTTGTTTTTGCACGCTTTTATTACTTTTGTTTTCTTTCACGAACCGACTGTGTATGTGTAGACTAGACTTGACTAAAGGCATAAGTTGTCGGCTTCAAAATCGCAAACGACGCAATCAAAATCCACTCCAACGCCACCAGCCAAAACTTTTGCTTTTACCCTGGAGGCAACTAGAAAGTTTTGGCACGAAAATAAATGCATCTGCTGTAGAGCAATATTAGAGATATTATTAGAGCAATATATGGCTCTGAACCCATAGTGCAAAATAGCAGAAGAGTTCCGTTGGAAGTGAGCCACTCCAGTTCGTATGTTTCGGGTGAAAAGGCGTTAGTAAAACATTTTTCCTTCAAAAATGCTTATCTTGCGATGTAAAGGCAGTTCGTAGAGATCATAATTACCTATCTCTATTTATTTAAAAATTTGCCAGAATTTGCGATAGTTATACTTATCTATAGGAATTAGGTTTAGAAAGTTTCATTAAATCTGAGAGGCTTCTGAAGACAATTGTTCAAGTTGGCGTGAAGCTCCTTTTAATGACCTTATTGATGGACATTTGTTTTACCTCATTATTTTGATATGCGACCCATAGTGCTAGCAGAACTGTTTCGCTGGAAGTGAGCCACACCGGTCCGTCCAACGGAGTGATATGTTCATTTTTTTTAATTTATGGATATTTATAATAGGGTTGCGATGCTCTACGGTTCGAAGGGACAAAAAGCTTCGAAACAACTACTGAAACAACTCCGACTACCTATGAGTGAGTGGCGGATGCTGGTCCGGAGTACATTTGTCACATAAGGGCTTCCCGCTTCCCGGGTCTGAGCCCGTTAAGTAATTTTCTCCTTTATTTAATTTCTTGCCCGTCCATCGGAGGTATTTCTGTTGTCGTCATCGTCCCCCCGGGTTCGTCTTAATATATTTGTTAACTGGAATGTGGCCGCGGGGACCCGATTTGGACCGAAATGCAAACCTGGTGGCATGTTGGTATGCGCATTTTTAGTCTTGGGTGATTCTCTGGAGACCCTCTCGCCGTACCAGCCAGCCGCGGGTTCTCGATGTGTGTTTGCCGGACGCGGAATGATGTTCTTCACGTATGGTTCACGGCCAAAATCGGAGGCTGCACGCCAATCTGTTCTTTCCATTCGGGCTGGGTGATGTTGATTGAGATGCTCTCACACGTTTCGCGATGTGATACAAACAGTAGTAAACGATTCTTCGCAAGTACTGGAGCAGTCTCCTGGGACCCTTTTACCGAGGCGGGAAACGAGCATTCCCTCGAAGTGCTGGTGCTCCACAATTTTTCATAACTGAATCGACAGCTAGGTTCAGCAAGCAGTGCAATGATGATTGACGTTTCAGGGTAAGCTTGTACCGACCGATCAAGTGATCAACTGGCACTTGATTAATCATCGCAAATTACCCTTCGAGAACCAGCTACGCCTAGTACGGCTTTGATTGATACCAGGTTGGGTCTTGCAACCAATTTCACACCCTCCCACATGTGTTCCCGTAATCTTAAAACATTCCGCCAGTAAAGTCGTTCATTGACGATCATCGAACGTCATTGTGTCCTGCAGTGCTGCCAGTACCCATCGTCCGGAACCCATAAATCTCCAACATTTAAACAAACTTCCAAGTGATTTATGGCCACTTGCGATGATTCCGATTCTGACGCTAATTTACGACCCGCTTTTTGCAGCCAAATCGTTGAAATGGCTAAACGAATCCGCTCCAAATGATTTGTTGTTGGGAATACGTTCCACAAGCGACGAAAGCGGGAAATCAGCGCAACGAAATGCCAAGGTCAACCTATCCAGTGCAAACCCAACAATGTTAATAATCTTAATTAACATTGATTTGTTTCCGAGTTTTATTGCTCTCGGTGTGTCGTTTCTTGGATGTGGCACTCGCGAATGCATTAACTTTTCATCATCTGCTAACTGCTTCATCAGGGGGACTGGGCTGTCCCATCAGCAGAGCCCTAGCGCGAAATCCCCTTCATCATCATCATCGACAGCAACCTGGCGGCCGCAATATTAGCTCATTTAGATGTTGCTGTTATTAATTTAATTAATTTGAGCTTGCTTGTTCTCTCAACGACGTGACGCCGACGACGACGGCGGCGTTCCAGCTGCTGCCTACGAGCGACTGAGATTAAGATCAGGTTTTATGGAGGTGATGATGGCAGCCGAGCAGCCAGGCGTAACGACGCGACGACGACGAGACGATCGCGATAGATGGCCCCTCGATCGATGAACGGTCGGAATGTCATTAGGGAAATAAAATCAATCAGCGCAAAACAACATATTTGTAGGGCGAGGATGACGACAGTTTAATCATACTCTTTCATCGGAGCCATAGCTGGTCGGTTATCATCGAGTCAGATATTCAGCTGGTGATAGTGAAGTGCAAGGAGTAGAACTCCTTGAGATGGATTTCATACAGTATTGCTGCTCGCCGCAGCGTTACTTTGTGGATCGAAATTAATTTTATAGTTCTTAATGAAGCATTAGAATATAACATTTTGAAGCTTTTACGAAGTCTGAAAAAACTCAATGCAGAATCTATGTAGGATTATTGAAGGAAAAATTTGGAAAATTTTCAATAACGCAAAAAAATATCATACCATCGTATAGTTAAAAAAATAACCATGTTGGAACTCACATTGCATTTCTCATTTCATAACACGGAGTTATACTGTTCAGCAAGGATGAAATTGAAAATTAACATAGCTGATTGAATAATGCCACACTGTTGCGAATTGAACTTTATATCCAACAAAAAACCCTGCAGTGCCCCCTTCTTGACAGACCATGGTTAGAAAAATAACGAAGTATGGATAATGATTACAATAACCATTAGCTTAGTCATCTCCAACATTATTCCGATCACTACCAACTTCAGTCAGTTTCTGCACCGCAGTGATACTCCTTTGCAGTTTTCACACAATTACCATTCTGGTTGTTACTGTTTGTAACCAGCTGCGAGCTTTCGCAATATTGAAGTTACGCCGACGACCCATCGTCTCCAACGACTGCAGCTCAGACATCCAGCATTCACCGCCGATTCAATATTAATTCATATTTAATTAAATTACATGATGCAGTGACATTTTGCCGCGCACTGGCCCCCAGATTGAAGTTCGTGACAAAGAAATTTGTTCTTTCCCATCGAAACGCGGCGTTCCAGTCGGCGGCGGGTGCAGTTCCTTCTTTCGGATTTATTGCCCTTGCCAACGATGACGGGTGATCCCGCACCGTCATCGTTCGGCTTCGAACGGATGCACTCGGCGTTTGTACCCAGCCAACAAAGTTCCCTGGCCCCATGCAACTCTGGGCGACCGTGTTAATTTGAATTTAGATTTATTGAGATGAAAATTAACTTTTTTTGATGCACTAGCGGCTGGACGTTTGATGCCGACCGTAACGATGACCGCTTGGATTTCAGTTGCAAAAACAACAATTTTGCAATGTAATGCGTTGGGGCACAGTGACGGATGTTTGAGGAGAAATAGAACAAAAGTTATGAACTTACTACACATAAATTGCATGCCGAAAATAATTGCTGTGTAAACATTTTTTTAAATAAAAATGCTTTTGAGTTCTTTAGATTTTAACATTATCTTTAGGTTTAGTTTGCATTTTTTGGGAATTTTTTCCCTTTTCTATACGTGAACTCTTCCACTCTGCTGTTCTCTTCGAAATTTTAGAATATGTTTGTGTTATAATCGTCCCATGCGTGCAGAATAGACTGGCCCAGGAAAGAAAATGTTGTCGAATTCCACGGGGCACCCCCCAGAATTATGTCTTTGGGTGAGAAAATCAATCTGAAAATTTCAGCTCAATCCGTTGTTATGCATTTGATTTGAAGTTTGTATGATTTCAGCCAAAATGTATAGGAAAATACACCTCCGTCACTCATTCGATCTGGAAATTGGTTCTGATTGCTCGATTGACCTCAGAATTGCAAAATCGGCAATTGGTATGCTACAGAACAATTTCACAGAACATTGTATGATGATTAAATGAATTTTTATATAGGTTTCGGCTGAACTGTTCGGCAAACAGAACCAATTTCCGAATCGAATGAGTGACGGAGGTGTATTTTCCTATACATTTTGGCTGAAATCCCCATACAAACTTCAAATCAAATGCGCCAGCTTATGCAACAAGCGATTGAGCTGAAATTTTCAGAGATTGATTTTCTCACCCAAAGACATAATTCTGGGGGGTGCCCCGTGGAATTCGACAACATTTTTTCTCCCCATAGTAATCTGGGCCAGTCTAGTGCAGAAGCTTCACATTTTTTTCCCGCTATCCCCATTTTAGATCTTTCGGACACTGTGTCACAAGTGGCGGTAAAAATTATAATCACATAGCTCTCCGAGCAGTATTCGCACTGAAAAAGGACAGGGTCTGGTGGTTGTTTATTGCGGAGTGCAGTGTCATCCCGCTTGAAGCGTACAATCGCGCGCATAATGGTCCGCCGTGAATCGTACCGGAAGTCATGTCTTCATTGGGCGAATATTGTCCGAAAATCGTCGGAATTAATTAGGAAGAATGCGCTGCAGAAATAATCCCCAGAACCAGAAACTTCAACTGCCGGCCGGGTCGCGTTCACTCACTGCAATATTGTATGGCCCCAAATTATAGGCTTTCAATTTCCCGAGAAGCACAATTGCTCCATTACACGTTGGATCCTAATTAACGACACCACGCACTCAGAACGGAACGAAGCACCGCAGCAGAGGATGGAGAACTGATACGCGCAGACGGTGCTGCTCGCATCCATAGGGTCTTAGCGGGTTGGATCAGCACCTGCGGCTCTTTACGACTCTTAATTTAGTGATCATCCCTCAGCTGATGACGAGGACGATGATGGTCCAATCGTCGGAACCGACCTCCCAGGAGCCAAACTGTACACAAATTTGGTCCGTTTACCCTACGGCTGTAATCATCATCATCAGTGTTGTCGTCCACCGTTTCAGTTACAATGTTACAAAAGTGAAAGACACATGAGTTCTGAGAGGCCGCTCGCCTGCCTGCCTGCCATGTTCAGTTCCCGACTGTCAGTCTCGGTAGTAGCTGACTGTAACCGTGTATGATTAATGCATATTCCTGCCGTATTCTGTCTGGAGAGAGGACTGTGTCGTAGGAACCTTGCTGCAATAATCTGCTGGTTCGAGTTCCATTAACAAGTCGTTCGACGGCTTGAGCTGTACAGAAGGTTCAGCTGGATGACGGGTGTAGCGTGTGGCAGTAGTAATTAGTTTCCAAGATTATTGACAAACAGCACGCTTAGAATCATTTGTCATCGTTTTGATAAAGGCGAGCTTTCAAGAATTAGGGTTTAGTTGACCTCCTCAGTTGAATTAAAGATCAACGAAAAGTTTTATAGGAAAGCAATTCTGACTTCTATATGCCAACTCAATTCACGATGAAAATTTTCTTGGAAATAATATGATCAATGAGATGAGTATATTACTTTTGCGAGAAGTTAAACGCTTTTCACAATGATATGGAAAAGCTAATATTATCTACCAAACTTAGACGTACATGTTCATGATAGAATTAGAGAAGAATGTAGTGGAGACATATCAACTTCCACACTGATACCTTTTCCCCCTCTTCATACGGGAGTTTGTCAGAAGGAAAGTCGTGAAAATTAAATAATAACAAATATTGCCATCCGCTCCCTTTTAAATCCGCTTCTATAAAACATTCGCAAAACTGCGAAAGTGCCAGAAGACCGCTGAACTGCAGTACCTGAGCAGCACAAGTCAGACCAAAATGGTTACAGCAACTTGATTGTGACTGAATCCGGTCACATATAAGTTGCAGTAACCTATATGTGGAACAGGTGTGCTGCTAGGGTATAGACAAAACAAAAACATCAGAGTGGTCCAAAAAAGCCAATTTCACTCATTAACCCTTTAGTATCTGTTTCTCGTCTCCAGTAGCTTTGCGAGCAAAGGCGTAGGACTGCCAATCCGGAGATGGCGAGTTCGATTCTCGATTCGGTCTAGGATGTTTTCGGGTTGGAACCCTGGGCATAGTGTATCCATTGTACTTGCCACACAAGATACATACTCATGCAATGGCGGGCATAGAAAGCTTTCAATTAATAACTGAGGAAATGCTAATAGAATACTAAGTTGAAAAGCAGGCCAAGTTCCAGTTGGAATAGAGAGCCATTGAAGAAGAAGAAGAAGAAGAGGATCTGTTTCTCGTAACCTAATAACTAGGGATTCTTGTACCGACCTATTTCTTGTATTTCTTTCGGTACGGAGAAGCCCAGGGTACCGGTACTGGAGTATTTTATATTTGTCGCAATTTGAATTGTATTTTACAACTGTGTAATTAATTCTATCTATCTGTTCAATGTAGAAAATCTGTTGTAGACCTTTCGACGACTTCGGCGTCGACCTAGCCATGCATCTTTGTCTGGATATTCTTCACCATTCTCAAATACCTTAATTTTGACTGGATTGAAATTCTTCCGTCTCATAAGTTGTATGTCTCATAATTACAATTACAAAAAGCAGTAAGTTGTTTTGATACTGTGAAATCACCGATTAACCCACATTAATATCATTTTTGTTATTTAAACGATTTAAATATCAAAATCTATAGCAGAAAAAACTTATTGAGATTACTCACTTTAAATCGAAAGCTATTTCTTCATCACATGAGCATAAGTGCCAAAATGACGATTTTTCTCTACATCTCGATGTTCTATATCTCGATATCTCTCCCTATGCCGATGGTTTCCTTGGTCCCTTCAATCTACGCGCATTTTGGCTTTCTACGTCTCGATAACCTTCCTATCTCGATTTCCCTCTATATCGATGTGTTCTGATCACATTTTATTCAGGATTCATTCTCCTTATGTCGATATGTTTAAGTTTTTAGGCTACTGGATCATCTTTTGGGCAATAAAAAATACACCAACAATAAGAAATGATATTTGCTTTGTTCTCGCTTTTCATAGCAACGAGCTGTTTTGGATTTGAATGAATTTCCCTTCCAATCCTCGATGTCTCCCTATCTCGATGGTTCCTTCAATATCGAGATGCGGAGAGGCGATGGGATTCACTGTCAAATGTAACTTGTTCTGAAAAGGCGCCATTATCATAAGGTGGATTATCCAGGGCTTAAAATAGAGCTGTTGACTTGTGCACTCGTCCATTACTCATCATCTCGTCTGGTTTCAGCCCATTAGGCCGAAGGTCGTTAGGCCGAAGGCCATTTGGCCGAATGTCATTAGGCCGAATGGTCATTAGGCCGAATGGCCATTAGGCCGAATTATCAAAAAGAAGCAAGAAAAATGAGAAGTGCTTTTTTCACCTTACCCCTTTTTCCTTCTCCCTTCTTGTATCTTCCTTCTTCTTTCTTCCTTCTTCTTTCTTCTTTCTTCCTTCTTCCTTATTCCTTCGTCCTTCTATCTTTTTCCTTCTTCCTTCTTCCTTCTTCTTTTTTCGTCCTTCCTTCTTTCCTTTTCCTTCTTCCTTCTTCCTTCTACCTTCTTGTTTATTCCTTCTTTATTATTTCTTCTTTCTTCCCTTTTCTTCCTCCTTCCTTCTTCCTTCTGCATTCTTTCTTCTTCCTTCTTTCTTCTTCCTTCCCTCATCCTTCTTCCTTATTCTTTCGTCCCTCTTCTTTCTTCTTTCTTCTTCCTTCCTGCTTCCTTCTTCCGTCTTCCTTCTTCCTTCTTCCTTCTTCCTTTTTCCTTTTTCCTTCTTCTTTCTTCCTTCTTTCTTCTTTCTCCTTCTTAATTCCTTCTTCCTTCTTTCTTCTTTCTTCTTTCTTCTTTCTTCTTTCTTCTTCCTTCTTCCTCTTCTTTCTTCCTTCTTCTTTCTTCCTTCTTCCTGCTTCCTCTTCCTTCCTCCTTCCTCCTTCTTCCTTCTTCTTTCTTCTTTCTTCCTTGTTCCTTCTTTCTTCTTTTTTTTCGTCCTTCTTCCTTTTTCCTTTTTCCTTCTTTCTTCTTCCCTCTTGCTTCTTCCTTCTTCCTTCTTCAGTCTTCCGTCTTCCTTCTTCCTTCTTCAGTCTTCCGTCTTCCTTCTTCCTTCTTCCTTTTTGCTTATTCCTTTTTCCTTCTTCCTTCTTCCTTTTTCCTTTTTCCTTCTTCCTTATTCCTGCTTCCTTCTTCCTTCTTACTTCTTCCTCCTTCTTCCTTTCTATATATTCCTCATTGCGCACTACTCACTTCCCACTCCCCAGTTCTCACATTCGGCCTAATGACCGTTCGGCCTAATACCAAACTAGTTGCTTCTTTTTCCCAACATACGTTCTCATTGCTGAAAAAATCACAAAAAATAAGGAGCAAATCAAATTCCTTTTCATTGTTAGTATTTCGTGGGATAAATATCGGATCTATGAGATAAAGTCCAAGAGCAGTAACCCTTTATAATATCATTAACGGACGTAAGGTGGCAATGCTGTTATGTACAAAAAATGTTAGAACACAGGTGGTGCAAATATATACATCTTTGATGTAGAATTTGTAACAAATTCCGCAGATTGGCACCCAGCTATGCATTTTTTAGCTTTTTATTATTCAATGATCATGTCTCAAAACTATTTTAATATTTACAATTCAAAATAGTGATCCACTACGTTTTATTTATGAAACGTAGTAGAAATGAATCTTGTTGCGAGAAGTAAGAAGTGGGAAATAAGAGATGAGAAATGAAAAGTGAAAAGGCCCCTTTCTCACTCCTCATTTCTCTTTTTACACTGTAAAAAGGAAGTAGTGTGAAGTGAGGAGTGAGACGTCCGCACTTTTCACTTTCTAACTTCTTATTGCTCCCCTTTCACTGAGAAAAGTGAGACGTGCGAAGTGAGACGTCTCTCTTCTAACTTCTCACTACTCACTTTTCACAGCGAATAGTGAGAAATGAGTAGCACGAAATAAAACGTGAGACGTCTCACTTCTTACTTTTCACAGTGAGAAGTGAGAAATGATTAGTGAGAAGTTAAAATTGATGAGGGAGAAGACGTCTCACTTCTCACTCATCCTTCACTTATCAGTTCTCACATCTCATTTCGCATTTCTCCGTTTGCGCAGAAGAAGTTTCGTGAGAAGTGAGATGTCTAACTTTTGTTGAGATGTTTTTCTTCAATGTTCACACTACTCACTTTTCACAGTAGTTTTTTTTTTGAACAAGGGTAAACGGAAATCTGCAAACAGACACCTGAGGAGTGTCTTGTACAAGTCGAGTCAAGTACAAGACACTGAAGACGACCTCACAGTTGAGGTCGAAATACGTATCTGCGTAAGATAACAAAACTTAGTGGAATTAAATGAAGAGTACTAAACTCGTCTTAGACGGTTGAATACATTCCACTAAAAAGAGCTTAAAATATGTTTTCCCACCTGAGGAGGTTAACTCAGTTAGTGTGGGGTGGGACTCACCCGACCCACTAAAACCAAAACCCTTTCACCAGTCTGTATCCCCCGACCCGCAATTAAGCAATACACCAGGGGATAGAAATGAGTAGTAAGAAGTAAGAAGTGAAAGTGAAACGAGAAGTGAGAAATGATTAGTAAAAAGTGAGATGTATGACGTCTCACTGCTCACTCATCCTCCAGTTGTCATTACGCACTTCTCCGTTTTCGCAGTGAGAAATGAGAAGTGAAACGTAACTCACTCGTCATTACTCACTGTGGACTTCGTAGCCGTGCGGTTTGTCGGGCGTCATCCGACCCGACAAGACCCGACGAACTTCGTTTCGCCTAAAATTGATTGATTCTCTGCTTAGTTTTCGAGTTATGCAGAAAGTTTTGTTTCATTTGTATGGGAGCCCCCCTTCACAAAGAAGGGAGGGGTCTCGAACCATCTTAAGAACCTTCCCCGGCCCCAAAAACAACTGCATACAAATTTTCACGTCGATCGGTTCAGTAGTTTCGGAGTCTATAAGGTTCAGACAGACAGAAATTCATTTTTATGTATATAGATTTGAAGAGAGACCAGAGTGCGCCAGCCTCTAAGCTAGTGAAGTTTAACCGGTAGTACCGAAACCGGTAATATCGGTATTACCGGCCAGATTTGAGTACCAGAAATTCCGGTATTAGATAAGGAAAAATACAGGTATTCAAAATTTTGTTGTCATATAAAAAAAAATCGAAAAGTTTTCACCTACATATATCAGTAAATAAAGACTCACCGTGCTATCAACACTTACAGCAAAGGTTCTGCAGCGTCTGTACGTAATCTTAATCTGGTGACAGAATAATCACAATAATAATACACCGAATACACCGATCTTTTTGCCTTTTTGAATAATCCGGCCATGAAGAAATCCAAAACGATTTTAGAATTTTTTTCAAGGCGTCCAAAGCTTCATCTATTATGCAAGTTGACGAGATCTTGAAGCATCTAATCATTTCTGATGAGATCGTCGAAGTTGAGACAACAACCACACATGACGATCGGTACGAAGAAGATGCCTCTATGGATGATTGTTCTGGCTTATCGGTTAAATAATAACTCTTAAAGAGATTACTAACTAACTAGAGACTAACTCTTAAAGAGCAAAACATTTGTGTTTCCGGTTGCAACTACGTTGACGCCAGGATCCTTGTAAGCAATTCATACTAACAATCTCCTACTAGGAATATGAATGGATTAAGGACAGGGGCTGTCCATATACCACGTAGACAGTTTAGGGGGGAAGTGTGTCGATTGTCTACGGTCCAAACAATTTTTTGAAAATGTATATGAGTAAATGTCCACGCTGGGGAAGGGGGTATTTAAAAATGATCAAAACCTGTCCACGTGGTATACGAACAGCCCCTAAGTATTTGACTCTGATTTTTGACGCTCTTGGAACTATTCGTCCAACTTCGGTAGCACCAGAGAGGGCAGATGGAATCTTGGGCTTATTCAGTAGCCGCTAAGTTGCGAAGGCCGAAGGAGGTGTTCCGAAGCATAAATGGTTAAAAGCACCAGTCTAGTGTACTGAGGGTCGTGGGTTCGAGTACCATCGAAGGAAAATAGTTACCTCCAATACTTATTCAAATCATAATCTGCCGCATAATGTACATAAAAAATTTATTGTTTTTCACCTAAAAATCACAATTCAAAAGTTTTTTTTTTAATTCTCTAATTTTCTTAAATAAAAAAAATCTAAATATTTAATTTAAGTTTTTAAATATTTTACCGGTATTGACTCCACCAAATACCGAATAAAGGTATTTTTCAAAAACTGTCAATACCGACCACCCTAAATCTCATGAGCGTGCTATTGTGTGTGGGTTCAATTCGCGCTCTGATAAGGAGAAACTTTTCGTAAAAGCGGAAAATTCTCCAATGGTTTTGTGTGAATGTAGTCCATTGCCTAATGTAAGGTTTAAAGTATTCAGTCTGTGCGAACCTTGGGTCGAAGAACAATTTCTTCTTCTTCTTCTTGGCATTACATCCCCACACTGGGACAGAGCCGCCTCGCAGCTTAGTGTTCATTAAGCACTTCCACAGTTATTAACTGCGAGGTTTCTAAGCCAGGTTACCATTTTCGCATTCGTATATCATGAGGCTAGCACGATGATACTTTTATGCCCAGGGGAAGTCGAGACAATTTCCAATCCGAAAATTGCCTAGACCGGCACCGGGAATCGAACCCAGCCACCCTCAGCATGGTCTTGCTTTGTAGCCGCGCGTCTTACCGTACGGCTAAGGAGGGCCCCTAATACAACAATTTGCCCAAACAAAATTTCCGGTCAAATAGCCCTTTCTGCTAAACGACCGTTTCGGCCAAATGACCTATTCAGCCAAATGACCTATTCAGTCAAATGGACTTTTCGGCCAAATCATTCAGTCAAATGACTTTTGGTCTAATGGCCTGTTCAACCAAATGAACCGTGATGAACCTGTTTTTAAAAGATGAAAAATCACGTTAATAAAGGAAAAAAAAGTTCAGCCAAATGGTATATTCAGCCAAACAACTTTCGGCCTTTCCATTAAAAACAGGTGTTTATGATATGATGCCTTCTACTTCTTCTCTTCTTCTTCTTCTTATTGGCGTGAATATGGATTTCTTCTCCTTAGTATTTAAGCTCATTGGGTCAAGAGGTGAGCAAGTCCATATATTGTATTCGTGACAATCGTGTTCGGGTAAAAAAAAAACTTTTGCTACTACATTTGAACAAACCACCATATTAAGTCTTGCAATTATGTACACTTTGCACTATCCTCTAATACGCTTGCCATTGGTCTTCTACCTCACCCTAATATATATTCTCATTGGATCAAGAGTGAGAATACGTAATGATAAGTGACGTTTTGGAACAATGCTGTCATTCGATTTTCAGAACACTTAGCACCGAATCCAAAAATGGCGTGGGTATGCCATTGCTTCCATACTCATACACTCAATACAAATATTAAACACATGCTGTAGAGTAGTTACAGTAACTCATGCAACCAAATTTGATCACATTTGAGTTGCTGCAACCAGGGTTGACTCTTCTTCGCGAGTGGCAATCTCTCCCTCTTCGCGAGTCATCATTCGGTCACATTCGTTTTTTCAACGACTCGTTCACGCTAACTTTCACCTACTCAGTGAGTAAAATTTCCGTGGCAAGAAAAGAGACGGCAATACAATTTTACTCAGTCACCGAGTAGATGAAAACTAGAGTGTTGCGAATACGCTAGGAGAAATGTCAAAATTCAAGAAAGTAGAAACACAGAAAAAATTCCACATCGAGATAATGGTATGCATTTCCCTAAATAATTTTAAAAATTTCAAAATGATATGTATTTGAAAATTAGAGCACCGGGTTAGACTTTTGTTTATCTACATTGTACATATATTTATTAGATTGTTCATGATAATAAATATTTTCTTGAATTTCTAATCTCAAATAAACCAATCAGCTAGTAATTTTAAAATTATTTTGAATTCGGTTGGCTATACCTTGCCGGGGTAAATTTTTGTGATTCTACTATTTCTCTGATCACAGCATTCATCCGCGTTCTCCAATCCTATGGCATTCGAATCGGCGAATGATTAGACCATCGAGTGAACAAAAACACCAAAATGATGTGGTGATTTCAAATCACACTACCTACATTTTTTGAAAATCATTTGATTGAAGTGTTCTCGCGAATCGCGATAGCATAGAAATAAACAATTGGGACACTTATTAGGTTAAGCCTAATTCGAAGGGCCGATTAAATTTCCATTTCATTATGTGTTTTTTGGATTCACTATTGATGTTCCCCTATCTACCGTTAACATAAATAAGGCAAACAGTGTTTTTCCTCGATATGTAAATCCATCACTGCAACAAAACTCGTAACAGTATTAATTAATTAACATCAACATGCATCCGGATTATCCCCGAGCTAATCCATCACAGCGGAAACGCTTCACCAACCACTTTCCAGGAAGCCACTTAGATCCAGAGCTCAACCGCATCTTCTTGCGCTGGCATCATCCTTCAGTAGTGCAGTGCAGCGCCGATCCATTTCCCCGCAGCTCATTGAAAATCAACAAGTTAATTTCCCTCATGGTCGCCGGCCACCACCACATAGGGCACTCTAAGCTCCGGTGCCCGACTTTTTAACCTGTGCCGTAGTTAGTTCTTGTAATGTGCACTTGATGTTCTGGTTGTACGTATCTCAATTTCACAGTCTGTTCCATGTTCTGGAGTCCCCGCGATGGTCCACTCCCCAGTAACTGACTCCCTAACAGAGCCGCAGCGACGTGCGTTTACATGAGATGAATTTCAACGAGAATGCGAGCCTAAATGCTGCTGCTGCTGGTGCAACTCGAGAATCGAAGCAAAAACAACTCCGACTCCGCCGGTTGGGCCGAGCTGTTTTTCTCCTTTTTCGCCGGACTTACAACTCTATTTCTTTGGAGCTACAACTGACGCTGAGAGTGAGTGAGTCGAGTCGGGTGAGTATATGCGCGCGCGATCGTACGAGATATCCGATCTGGTTATTGATCCGAACGTGCGATTGAGTTCATTTACAGGCTTAATTATTTATGGAGTGTAGCTGTAATTGATGCTGCGCCGCGCTATGCTTCCCCACAACTGTCCTCCTCGTCGTCGTCAATCTGCGAGTGGAAGTTGTTTTTTATCTGATTTGGTCGCATGTTGTCTCCTCGATCACCGGGGACTGTTTTGTGTCAAGAATTTTAAAAGCGACAAACGAAACAAGTCCGAGAAGCGAGAAGCATTGCTTTGAGCCATCCCCTGGATGAGCCATTCACTTGCAATCTATTGGAAAGATATTGGCGTAGCAAGGGGCTACTGGAGGACCTCTTAGCTTAGCAGTAAAACGCGCTACTGCAAAGAAAGGTGTTGCAAAAGTAATTTTGTCCATTTCCAATAAATATTATTTAGATTGGCTTTTAGTCGAAAATACACTTTTTACATAGAAATATTCAGACATTCCCTGGTCCACCTAAAATTTGTTCTGGTGCAAATCTACAGCATTAGTCTACGAAGAGGGCGAAAAGGGCAGTAAACATATTTTCTTCGCATTATTATTCGTAGGAAAAATGCACATGGACAAGGTCCGCCATGCGCATTTTAGTTAATTTTGTCAGATTTTCTGGATATGATACACTGGGTACTTGCACAAAACTTCACGCGGCGAATAATTGTCGAAAGATACGGCCGTGCCAAACGATACGCCGCAATGCTATTCACCCATAAGAATCAAGTAAACGGGGTGCAGAAAGCGCGGCGGTACCTTTCATGAAGGGTTCGCCGCGTGCAGTTTTTAGAAAATCAGGCAATATTCCTTACTACACCACTGCACCCCGATTGGCACAACTCAGTATGGGAAGCGTGAAACTAAATTATTATAAAAATTACATTGATGATAATCATTATCATTATTATTCGTCGCCCTTCCCCTGTACCTTTCAAGGGTATGGAATGGAATCGCATAGGACACACACTACTAGTAGCGTGTTTCGCACAGTCGATTCCTTTCGCATATTATCGTGAAAGATGACGAGCTTTCCACAGGTTTGGTCGCGCGGTTCGTCGCCTGTTCGCCTGCATCAGTCATGCTGCTTCTCAATCTCTTTTAATTTTTGCCAATTGAGAAGCCGCTACCCCGATGGCGGGACCTTGGCACCCGTTGATGCGGGCGAAGGTGTCCGCCGGACAAGGTTGAATTTATTTTTTAATGAAAATTAAATATTAATCAATGTAATTTTCCGATAAACAACACATGCATTAATGCCATACCCGGTAGGCTATTTAAATTAAAATGGGAATTTCGCTCGGTTCGTGTTGCGCTGATGGGCTGCAAGTGCCTGCGGGGGCTCGCTTATTGGTGTGTTTACCCGTTGATGAACGTGGTCCGGTGATAATGTGATATCAGCTCCTACCGACACTTATTGAGTTTACATGCGCAGGAGAGGTCCTCATTCGGCGAACTTCAAACAGTTGCTGGAAACATCAGGTTTGTACTCTGAAAGCGGTTCAGCCGAACAGATTATCTAATGGAATCAATATCCGGTGGTGGACTGAAGCGATAAAAAGAAGAACTGCAAGTGATCGGATTAAAATATCTTTTTTAAGGGCACTACACTAAAGCACTAAAAGAATCCATTCGTCTTCGTGCTGTCACTTTGGAACAATTTACCCAGAAATTGTAGGACTGAACGAGAGCTTGTTTTCTTGAGGAGAAAATTGGATGCGTTTTGAATTAGTAATACATAAAGCCTGTCCACGTTAAATCTCGGACACCCATCTTCCTAGGCAAATTAAAAAAAAATCACAAATTACTGACACGATCGATTTTTATAAAAAAGATGAATCTCTGCTTAGATCTTCTCCAAATTCATGTAATGGCGACAAATCACATGGACATTATCGAAATGTCCGAAATTTAACGTGGACAGGCTTAAGTAGTGATTAGAGCATACGCTCTGAAAACCATTAGGCGGTTATTTATGTAAATATGTTGTATTGTACCGCTCATAAAAAAATCTACTCCTCCGCTTAATTTTAGTCCCATTGAAAAATAAGCGCCAGATGGTCATCTAAGAAAAACATACCTCCAGAAAAAAGTGACTTTGATATTTTTGAAAATTTGTTAGCCATGTGGTGGATTGTGGCGATGGATGCTTTGATTGCACGTGCTTTTTGTACGACGGAGAATTTTTCACATCTATGAGAGCCTTGGAAAACAATCACAAAAGTTGTCATTTTGTTGCAAGGTACAATATTGAATACATAAATAAATAAAGAAAAATAAAAATATACTGCTACGTAGTCCTGCGTCATTTTTGCGTACAACCCAATCCGTTGGACATTTTTTTATTTTTTTTTTTATTTGATAATGTTTGGGACTTCGACAAGTTTTCAGATGAGGAATTTATTTTTCATCGAGCTCTAAAAACCGACATTGTCCAAATTTTTACTAGCCACTATGCCGAATTTAAGCTCGATCAGACATGGTGCTCTAATCGAACCAAGTTGTGACATCAATTGATTTTTTTTTTCTAAGTCATTAATTGCCTGTAGGAATAAGAAGACACACACTTTATTTTTTTACCGGGATCTTAGCAATTTGTTAAACTTTTATCGACATTCGCACAGCCGAGCCCCAGCAAATATGTTTTTGCCGGAATTTCTGTCGAAGCTGCTGAAAACTTGCGAAAAATTTGACGAAAATAAGCTAAAAAACGCCTTTTTTGCCGAGATATCGTTTTTTTGCTGGCCACATACCTGTGCGGATTTTTGCAGAGCTGCGCAAATAAAAAGGGAGTGTTTAGAAATATAAGAAATATATTTTAAAATGCACAATGCAATTAATTTTCCGAGTAAAAGAATCAAAAAAACGGTATACGAAAATCTGAATAGTAAATCTGACTGTAAATAATGGCCTACAGAATATACATTATAATCTACTCAGTATTCGATATGAATAATTACCACGCCGGGTAAAATTAAGCGAACGTTGTTTATTCATCAACTCGGTGGCGATAGCTCCCGTTGAACACAATGCAGTCACAATAAGCACAGTATCGCCGTCATTGCCGTTATAAAAAAAAAGACGAACAAATTATAATTAGATTATGAAAATTAAAATTTAATTTCCGCCATCATAGTTGTTCATGCTTCCCCGGTCGTAACCGAACTCCTCTAACTAACGTCACCGTCGTCGCTCGCAATGACTCGAGTGAAACAGTGGGTAAACGCAATACAAACATTGACTGATGTAGATATGACTTGGTGGCGGCAAACTATTTATTTGCAATTGTACCTTCACGAAGTATAAGTAGAAAAAAAAACCTTTGCGGTGGCAGGTGAATTGCTTGGACAGAATTGTTCAGATAAGCGAATGGAAAAATGACACGGTAATAAAAATCATAATTTATACAATTGCGAACCCCCCTTCGGGGTCGTAGAAACTAATTGAAAGTTCATTTCGCTAATCATATACCGACGGAATGTCGATTATTTACAGTCACATGTGGTTCTATAAAAATACTAATAATTATATCTTCATCACCAGGGTCAGGGTAACGCTTGCTTCTAGCAGATGTTGACCTGGATCCATACAAGCGCCATAAGGATTAAGAACGAAACCGTTCCTGTGCCAGCAGCGGAGGCAAATTTTATCCGCAATTTTCCTCGTTTATAATTGCGCGCGTACGCTTTCAGTTTGATCCCTTCGCTACTTTTCATCGTGCTCGACCACGTCTGACTGACTGATGATGATGGTAAAGTTGAACCCAGGAGTCAAAGGTGAAGCTAAGTCATGCGTACGGGTAACGTAAGAAATGGCAAAACAGGCGACCACACCGCTGCCACCATCCATTCAGGAAACACCATCCATATCTCCAATGCAATGCTGCCATTGAGTTGAGTCAGTTGTAGTTGTTGCTGCTGCTGCCGCGCTGTCCGTATCATTTGCTAATTGTGTAATCAGCAATTTGCAATTTCCGTTTGGAGCAGTTTTTTTATTTCATTCCTGCTGCACTTGTGGGTAGATAGTTGAGGTGTTTCTCCGTGACTTTGATGAAATTTGTTGCAAAGGGCTGACGCTTCTTAGGTAATTGATGTTCTGTTTCGGCAGGGCAGTCAGTTGATGCGACCTGTTGGCATTCCACGCTAGGACTGATTGGGTATGTGAATGATGAGACAAGCAAGAGATTGACTGACTAATCCGATGCTACTTCGAGGTGTTATTTAAACCTAAGATATCTAAACGCACGATTAAACATGTGTGTACGATCTTAGCAACACTTGACTCATGTAACTAATTAAAAGGACGCCAATAGTTTACTCATTCCATGCTTCACCTCAGACCCGAGATGATGTCTCTACATTTTGGCGACGAGGGTAAAAGTAGAAAAGACATCGCATCGGTTCAGACGCTTCTTGGAAAATTCTATTGCGATTTATGAGGATGGCGTCGCCTATGGTAAGTCAACCGCAAGGAATAATCAAGAAGTTCTAATTTCCTTAGGGATAGAACATACATGCGTACAGATTCTACGGGTTTATAAATTTAAGAGTACCAAAATCACTTTGGGATTTTTATTGCAGTTCGTCTATTGTCCTGTATTTATTGTTGTTGCAAGACCCGGTGATTGTTAGGAAAATATAACAAGTTCGCGGAAACCAGATCACCTGGAAACCAGATCATACTGGAACACGAATCCGTTGTTCGATTTGCGATCTTCGCGATCTTCAGCCCAATCTGCGTCCGCAAATCCGATTAGTCCTGAATCTTCTTCAGATTGATTGTTGCCTTCAGATATCGAACAATACGTTTCAGCTCCGTTCAACCTTGCTGGGTGGAACAGGAAACCTTCCGACTCATAATGGAAATCGCTGTAGCTATATCTGGACGGGTGTTCACTACAATATTCGGTAGTTGTCCTGCCACTTTCTGATACTGCTTGTTGTCTGGAAGAGGAATGGAATTTTCGCTTGCCGTATCCCGTGTACAAATGTGCGACTTGCGTTGACTTAGGTGAAAGTCTCCAGCTTCTTCTCACTCCACTTCAATGCCCAGCTTATTTTAGATCCGCATCACACTGTTGAAAACCAGCTAGTTCGAGGACACCAGCTCAATGATTCCACTTATTTGATTATTCAGTAAAACATATCTTCAAAATTCACTGGTCTTGATTCGAATGCTGGGCCCATAACCTATTGGCACCCCAAGGGAACTGAATCGTACCTGAATAATGAGAACACGTCTGTCTTCAGCTGTGGTTTGATAGGAAGTGATTTTATTAAGGCTAGTTAAACATTAACTGACATTCGAGCAATGGTTGCTTCGATTCTGTGTTGCAACTCCAATAGTTTTTTCTCACTGTTGCTTCCTGGAATGAAGAAAGGCAGTCAATGAACAAACAAAACCACCCAAGGGATGAGACTATTTGTGCCAGATTGTGCCATAAGCTGTGCCTCAGCTCAAGTGTGACAATTTGTCATTTTGACAATCAGAAAATTTTGGCAACACTTTTAAATGTGAACATCAAGTTATCTTTTGGCGAGATGGAAAAACATCATTATCATATGTAAACACGACGATGCTTGATCGACATTCATGCTATTTATCTTCGAATCAAAAATCATAGATAAGTAAGTTTAAAAATGAGTTCGTGCCTCGAAGTTGGATGATGCCTGATCAGAACCCAAACAGAGGTATAGAAAGAGATTTGATACATCGGAAAAGCTAAATCGTCAACTACAAAGGTTGGGATTGTAACAGCGATAACGGATTAGTTTCGGATGTGAAGAGCAACACAGCAGATATATTTACCATAGCTTTTGTGATGATCTTCAGATCCGAGACTAATCCGTTTTCGATTATACGAATCATTAAATTTACTGATGCGATTCATAAAAGGCTTTCCGCATCCGGAAGTTTAGGTGTGGTAACAAAAGTGGTGATCAGGGTAAATTACTCAAAAGTAGACATTCCAATTAAACAAGGGATTCGTCTTGAGGTTCGTGAAATATTTTATCAGTTCCCTCAATTTATTTTTTTATTGTTTGTAAAGCTACAGCCAGATTACTTTTGACATGGACACTGGAGCAGATGAAAATGTCTTGAACGAAACGGGCTGGATCAAAACAATACAAACTGGATTATCTAGCAGCACAATCCAGATTTGGTTGCAGCAACTCAAATGTGACTAAATTTGGTTGCATATGGGTCACATAAACTTTTGTGCAACATGTGTGCTGTTCGGGTTAGAAGCATACTCTATTCGGCGAGGAAGCACAGAAGTATTCAATGCATATGGCTAAAAGACACCGTTGAAAGTATTGAGCAAAGTTGACTCAACCCTTGCAGTTGACGGGAAATCTATCAATAATAATATGTGATACGTACACACTTCAATCATTTCACAGATTTCTATGAATTTTGCTTCAATTCACTGAAATCTCAACAGCAGATTTGTTCGGTAATTATTTCACCGATTTTCTGCGGTATTTTCCTTTGTTCAACTGTCAAAACCACCAAAAAAACTGTAAAATTTTTACCGAACAGTTCTGCTGTTGAGATTTCGGTGAAATTTCACAGAAATCTGCGATTTATTTTAAGTGTGTAATACAGAGTGGCAAATGTTCACTTTTCTCGGGAGATACGGAAACATTTCCACATATTACTGGTGAGTAACAATTCAATTAAAACTTGAATAAACCATTTCTGAATTTCATTTATGCTCAGGCATTGTTGCATTATTTGTCTTGGTAATTTTCTTCAGCAATTTCTTTGGAAATGTCCTTTGTTCGGAAATTAATTTAGGAATTTCTTCGGGGTATGTTTTAGGAAATCCTTCAGAAATTCTTTTGAGAACTCCTCCTTTTGAGAACTCCGCCAGGAATTAATTTTGACCTTCGTACAGGAATTCCTTCTAAAAATTCTCTGTAAACCTTTGTAAATTTCTCCAGAAATTCCTCAGAAACTTCCTCTAGGTTATTCTTGTAAGCCAAACGGAGTTACTTCCGTATTTCCTGCAGTAATCATTCCGGAAATTGTGTTAGAAGAATTTTTCAGGAAATTTGTTAAAGAATGAAATGGGCAGTATAAAAGGAATTTTCGGAAGAGTTTCTGACGGAAATTTCAAAGGAATTTCCAGATTTAATTTCCGAAAGGGGAGTTCAGAAATTATTATAAGAGTTAGTAATTTCTGAATTATTCCAAAACAGATTTCTGAATGAATTTCTGAGGTGATTTCCGAAATATCCAAAAATTGGAGACTAATTAAACTTCGAAAAAGATCTCAAGGCCCGAGCAATCCTTAAGGATTTTTTAAGGTTTTTCTATAGGAAATTTTAAAGGAATATCTTGATGCATTTCCAAAAGAATTTCTTTCCTAATTAATTTCCTGATACTTTGCCGAAAAAATGGAACACCTGGAACAATTTCTGAATTTCTGAGAATTTGCTAAAGGAATTCACGATAAAAAATTCCGGAGGTTTGTCCAAAATAATTTTTAAATATTTGTTTTTAGGTATTTTCGAAAGAATTCCTAAAAAAAATCTCTGGTGATATTTCTAGATTTATTTCGGAGGATTTTTGAAGAATTTTTTTTAGCAATGAACCACTGGAGGAATTTATGATGTATAACTTATAGAGATTTACGAAAGAATTCCTGTAAGATCTTTTGAAGGTATGCCTGGAAGAACTTCTTGATAACTAACCGAATTAATTCCTGAGGGTATTTTTTTACGAAAAAAATGTGTGGAGGACTTTTCGAACGAACTTTTGGATTAGTTCATGAAAATCACCCGGAGAAATTTCCGAAGCAACTCCTGAAGTAAATTCCTAAGGAATTCTTGAGAATATCCGAAGAAGTATGATGATGGATCGACTGCCATCCCGATATTTTTGGGTTTTTTGTTTTTCGCGTTAAGTCTTAATTCCAGATTCAAAACCATGTTTTATCTTACTACTGTCCGGAGTTTTGAAGGAATTCCCGAGACCAGCGATTCTCAACCTTTATCTTGAAAGGTACCCCTTCGTGTTTTTGTATTAATTGAGGTACCCCCTTTTATATAAAGCGTAATTCATAAGATTATCTTAAAATAGTGCTTTCGAACCTATTGAAAAGAGACCTTTGAGCGTCTTGAAATGACGTTCCTGAACCTTTTGAAAGTAGGCTTCCAAGCTTCCAAGAATTTCGAGTCACTCAGAAGGAAGTTTCCGAGCCACTTAAAAGTGGGCTTTCGAGACTCTACAAAGAAGACTTCCATCCTCTTGAGAAAGTGACTTCCGAGCCTCCTGAAACTGGGGTTCCGATCCTTTTGAAAAGAGGCTTCCGAGCCACTCGGGGTGTTTGCTAAAAGAATTCTGAACCCCTCGAAGGGGGAGGTTTATGAGCCTCTTAAAAGGGGGCTTCCAAGCCTCATGAAAGGGGTCTTTTGAGCCTCTTGAAATCAGGTTTTGGACATCTTTAAATGAAGTTTCTGAGCCTTCTCGAAGGAAGAATTCCAAGCCTCTTGAAGAAATATAATTTTTATAGCTCTTTCACCCATTGGGCATCACTGAGCTGAAAGAACTCACATATCTTTCACTACTATTCTAATTCGATTAGAACAGCGTAATTTTTTTATTTCCATTATTTACATTCGTACATTTCATACACTTACACATCAGATTGTATGTAATTAAGAGTGGCGACATGTGTCGCATTTGTTCGGTCTCCTGCTCGTTAGGAACCGGATTTTGTATGGGAATGACAGATGAATTTTGTTCCAATTCTGACAGTGTTGCCACTCTTAATTACATACACTCTGTTACACATGTTGGTGCTGTCATCGTGATTGATTCACTTCTACTTTATCGACATCGTAGAAGTGAACATAGAAGTTGCTCCGCTGTCGCAGTCCGTATGTCATATGTCGCAATTACTGGTTGACGGTTGAGCGTATTGGACGGGATCCCCCATAGCCGCCCCATCCGCTAAACAAGTTTTTCAGTGACTGGGCGAAGGTTGGTGAGGGGGCTGGGAATCGAACCCATGACCGTCCGCTTATAAGGCGAACATGTAGCCAATTACGATATGGGGCCCTCCGTAAGTCTATCAAAAGGGAAATTGAAAGGAGGATTTCGAGCCGCGTAGGAGAGGACTTCCAAGAGTTTTTTCTCTTTTGAAAAAAAAGCTTTCATGCCTCAAGGCTTCTGAACCTTTGTCAACGTATGTTGACAAAAAGAAGCGACGAAATTGGTGCCGTGTTTCGTTGTTTCGCGATGAGATGAATATATGTTCAGTGAGATGGAGATCGAGGCAGTTCCTCTATATTCTTAACATGTTTCATAATTTTGTTTCGATCAAGAAGATTGCTTTTGAAGATTTTTTTGATATTTTGTCCCACAGTCCTTCATATACTGTGTTGGCTGTTGTGGACATGATTCGATATGTTTTGATTTACTGATTGCTATGCATATTATGTACAATACAAAGTCTTCCAATATAAATTTATACAATTAATAAAACTTTAGTAATACGTCAGCCATTACGAATTTTCTTCTGAGGTACCCCCTGGGGTCAGCGAAGGTACCCCCGAGGGTACATGTACCCCAGGTTGAGAACCGCTGCCTTAGACGAATTCCCAAAGGGGTTTATTCAGATATTCCTGAAGGAATTCTTGCAGGAGTAATTTACGAATGAATTCCTGTAAAAATATAAAAATGTATATGAATTAGGGTGGCTCAAATTATCATGGGAAAAACTTTTTTCAATTTTTTTGACGGGCCGCCCTCTTATTCGGTTCTATTTGATGCCCTGATGCTCTGGACAAAATTTCAGCCAAATCGGTCAACGTTTGGGCGGTGCTAAACTCGTTGGAAGTTTATATGGAAAAATGTAAGTAAAAACATCCAAAAACAGTGATTTGCAGTTGGAAGGCACAATTTACGATCAAGAACCATGATACTCATTCAGTTCTTGTAGAATTAAATACAGAATGTTATGCAGAAAACCGCGAGAAGATTAGAGTTTGCCCGGCTAAGTTATTAGCATTTCTCTGAAGTGGGGTTTGAGCAAATTTCGTTTCTTTTAACTTTGAAAAGAAATAAATTCACCCCTACAACACTCCAGTAAAATGCTTATATCTTTGCGTAATAAACTCTAATCTTCTCGCGGTTTTCAGCATAACATTCTGTATTTAATTCTACAAGAACTGAATGAGTATCATGGTTCTTGATCGTAAATTGTGCCTTCAAACTGCAAATCACTGTTTTTAGATGTTTCTGCATACATTTTTCCATATAAACTTCCAACGAGTTTAGCATCGCCCAAACGTTGACCGATTTGGCTGAAATTTTGTCCAGATCATCAGGGCATCAAATAGAACCGAATAAGAGGGCGGCCCATCAAAAAATTTGAAAAAGTGTTTTTTGAGCCACCATAATATGAATATTCCATTTGATTTTTTTTGTGGATTCCTCTAATAATTATTCAGGAAATTTATACAATAATTCCTTCAGAAATTCGTTAAGAAATTCTTTCCGAATACCTATTAAGGTTTTTCTTTGAAAGTTCCTTCAAAAATTTATTTGGAATTTGCTTTTTGAAATTCCTCCAAGAATTTCTTCTAAAATTTCACCAGGAAATCCTCCATATATTTTTTCGGGAACTCCTCCGGGAATAATTTATAAAACTTTCCTAGGAGCTCATTTGAATACTCCTCCAAGGATTCTTTCGTATACCCTCCCAAAAGCCTTTTGCAAATTTCCTAAGAAATTCCTTTAATAAAACAGTGTAATAATCCTTTTGAAAATTCCTGCAGGAATTCCGGTAATTTTGATGAAAGAATTCTTACAAAACAAAATATTGTAGGATGAAATAGGAAGTACTAAAGGAATATCCGGAGGAGTTTTTAAAGAAACTTTCAAGCATTCTCTTGAAGAATTCCGTAAGAAATTCCTAAAGATCTCTAGAAGGAATTCTCAAAAGGATTTTTAAAAGAAATTTCCAGAGGAATCCTGCAAGAATTTTTTGAAGGATTTTCTGAAGGGATTCCCGAAAGAATGCGCAAAGGGAATTCCGAAGAAGGAATCTCCGTAGGTCTAAAGTTATCCCTCTAAGAGTTGCTAAAAAAATCCGGACGAATGAGCGATGGAGTTTCTATAAGAATTTTCTAAGGAATTCCTGGAAATCTGAAGAAAATCCGAGAAATTCTTCCTAGAGTTTCCGAAGTGACTTCTTGAGAAAGTACTGGTAGAACTCTTAAAATATATTCCGAAAAGAATTCGTAAAGGAATTTCGGAATGACTTTAGAATTTTTTTTATAATTCCAATCTTTGAATTTTCGAAGAAATATTATGAAGAATATCCAATTTATTTCCGCAATTCATTTTTTTTAATTTGTCTTCGGAGATACCTTTCGAAATATTCATTTACAAATTCTTTTAGGAATTGCTTCGGCAAATCTTTTGTAAATTCCATTACAAATTTGTTTGGAATTCAAACAAAAAACCATTCAGGTTTCTATTTATAAATCTCGTATGAATTCCTTTGAAAATTGCCTTAGAAATTCCTGCGGAAACTGAATTAGGAACCTTTTCAATCCTTAAAGTAAGTGCATCAGCAAATATTTCAGGTTTTTGCCAAACAAATTCCTCTACTAGTTCCTTAAGAAATCCCTTCATAACTCTAGGAAAAAAATCTTGGAATTCCCTTGAAATTTGACCACATTTTTTCTGAAGAATTCCTTGGAAGAAACTCAAAAGGAATCAATGGAGAAATTTTCTTAATTCTTCCTGAAGGGAATTCCTGTAGTGGAAAACAATATTCTTGATGATGTTTAGTAGAAATTTTCGAATAAATTCCTAGAGAAGGAATTCTCGAAGAAATTTCCAAAGGAAAGCCTGAAATATTTTCGGATAGATTTAGCAAAGCAATTCTTACATGAATCTACGATTCAATTTTCAAAAGAATTTCCGGATAAATATCAATAAGGCATTTTATGAGACAGATCGAAACAGCTGTTTTTCTCGTGTTTATCTACTTTGACAGTTAGTGGGAGCCCGTTTTTTTTTTTGTTAATTTCGCGCTGAACATTCCGATGGGTCCCATCATCAATCCTACCTGTTTTACTTTTCGGCTACCAAGGATTTAGAATAAGGTTTTTTATATGATTCTTAAAACGTGTCGTTAGATTATTCATACCATTGCATTTCAAGCATGAAATGCTGAAGAAAACACGAATGAAAAATAAAACGTTACAAACATTATTTTGTGTTCTTACCTAACGAAATGTTCCTGCAGAATCATACCAAAGCAAAACATTAAATGTGCTTGTCATAAGACGAGTTTGTACAATCCCATTTAATTCCACCACTTAATTGTACCTTGACAGATACGTATTTCGACCTCGACAGTAAGGTCGTCTGTACTGGGTTCCAGGGCACTGTGGCATTGGAGGTAATGAAAAGGCAGACGAGCTTGCGAAACGAGGTTCAAATACACAGTTTATTGGCCCAGAACCTTTCTGCGGTATATCATACTGTACCATAAAAATGGAATTAAAATCCTGGGAAGCACAAAGGTTGATGACCAATTGGTTGGTTGCCGAAAAGTGTGCTCAATCAAAGAGATTTATAATTCCCAATGTTAAAATAACCGAAAAGCTCTTAGAGCTCAGCAAGAGAGCTCTTTGCACCTTCACTGGCCTAATAACCGGACACTGCCCGAGCAGATATCACTTGAAAAATATTTGCCAGATTCAGAATGATATCTGTCGTTTCTGTAACATGGAACGTGAAACCTCGGAACATCTGCTTTGCAGTTGTGATGCATTGTACAAGGGTAGATCTAAATTTCTAAACAGTGGCTTTATGCAACCAGGAGATATTTGGACTGCAAATCCTGGAAAGGTAGTAAAAAAAAGGTCGTTTTCAGTGTCTCGTACTTGACTCGACTTCAAGTCGGTGTACCTCAAAAAACAGTATTTTTGATCTACTTTTTTTGTTTTAGATTTCTCGAAAAAGTCGTCTATGGATGACTTTTAGAGCTAAAAAATGCAACTTTTGATAGGTATATATGCTCAATATATTTTTCCGATCAAAAGTTAAAATCGTTTTTCTGTCAAAATTACATTTTTTTTATAAGTTGACATCTCCAGTTTGGGCAGACCAAAAAAATATATTTGCACGGCATTTGAAAGAGCAATTCATATTCTTTATTATGTCAAAAAATTGGGAATATGTAATTTTTTTATCTCAAGGTTTACTGAAGTCGTGTTTTTACAAGTAAGACTTAACTCGACTAACTCGACAACGGAAGAAGGTACAGACGATGTTATTATAGCAAAACACGCGTTTTGAAAATCCTCAAAAGTCTACAAATATTTTCTTCTATGGATATAAAAAATATCAACTAATAGGTAAATAATAAGACATGACAGTGGGAGATAGAACACACACATTTCAAGAATAATCGAGAAATAAGGGTTGGAACTTGCTTAGTTTCTCCACTATTGGATCTTTTACAAGTTAACCGTCGAAAATGTGTATGGCGAAGAAAACTTCCTCAAAAACATGAGCTTATCTCTAAGGCATTTTTTTTCAGTTATGATGTTTCTGCGTCTTCCAAACATTTTATTATTTTACAAAAATGCACTTAGTATTTCCATGCGATTTAATCATGTTCAACAGATGTCTTTTCGATTACTTTGCAAATTGATGTGTTTTACTTATTCTCGGTCTCATAAGGTGTAATCAATGAAAGATAAGGTTTTCTCGTGCTGTTTTTAAGTCAATCAATATAAGCGGAAATTGATTTATTTGCAGGCAAATACACAAAAACTTGGGTTTGTGCTAAATGTTGCAAATAAATTCACTAATTGTAAAAAAAATAACACAATAATTTCTACGTTGCATTTTGTTTTAACTTTCTGCTAATCATATGAACAACAAAGAGCATAATGTTACACGACTTGAAACTTACTCATCAACAAGCAAACTTATTATTTGCAGATGAAAACGACCCTTCCCTCGATCGAACAAGTCACAATTGATAAGAACCCATTCTTCTTCTATCATTATCGGACCTTATTATCCATGTCATACATCCGTAATGCCCTCGTAAACAGAGATGGTCTGTTATTATTATTTATTACCCACCTTTAGCCATTGGCAGCTTCTCTCTCGCATTCTGCTCCGTCTCTTGCAGCGAACGAACGTCTGGTCGCTGTATCGCGCTTGCATGTTTTCCGTTAATCCATCAGAAAAAGGAAAACATTGAAAAGTTGACTAACAAAATCGACCAGACGTGAGCAAATTATAGAAACACAACTCATGAGACGGAAAACGCCATTGCTTTCGGTGTATTTTTTTAATAATAAAGCAAATAATTATGGGAAGTGAGAGAGCAAACGCGTTCATGCTCCGGTAGTCGATGAACGCACGCTTTCCGATTGAATCATGACGTACAATTCAAAATCGAATGAGATTTTCGTACAATATTTTAATTTGACGTCAAAATACGCAAAACAACAATGACAAAATATAAGAAAATTTCAATTTAGACACCATTGCTTTTGTGGATGCCCTCGCAACTAATTCGCTTAAGACCACTTTCCTCTTCGGATCACTCATCATCATCATTCATCGCTGGTCTAGTGCGGCGGAGTCGATTCGGTTGGCTGCTGCTAGGCGTCCTAATGGGAGAACCATCCGATACATGTATCGGATTGTAAGAGCTGCTGGTCAATCCGTCAATCGAGCAAACAGAGCAGCTGCTCTACATTGTTGCTGAAATTTTCGACGAGCTACGGACGACCAATAAAGCTTTAATTACGAATGCAAGCAATGCACTTCGCATTGCACTCTCTGGCAGTGCCAAGGACCGACGAGGTGGATGCGGAAAAAAATGCAATAAAATTAAATGGGATAATAACCGTATTTCAAATCCTCACTTGGACTTGGTGCCGTTTTTGTTGAATTTTTACGTTTGCCCACAATGGCAAATAAATAATTTGAGGGTTTTGTCTGCATTTGCGGTGTGAAGATTCCCGTTTCCGATCGTTCAGTTACTGCTGCTGCTGCTGCCGTAAAGAAATCTTCTTCCTCTAGGCGTTGGGAGGGCACTGCTGCTGCCCGTCCGTCAGTGGGTCGTCATTAGGGTGTCCCAAAATTGGACAAAGTCTGGGATTTTGGGGGCTCAACCTTCAAATGAAAGCTTAGGGTAAAACAAAAGAAAAATTGTTCTACGACAACTCTGGGAAATGATGTTTAAGGGTGGCCCCGACGCGTTTTATGAAAAAAGTGCATTTTTTATAGGTAACATCGAAAATACCGGTATATCGGAAAGAAATTCGATGAAACCTATCCATTTTATATTTTTTACATTTAACTTAGGGTCTATACTTTATGGTAAAACTTTGATACCGCATGTTTTAGGTCTATATATTTTTCACTGATGCTTTAAATGCTCAAAAATGATGAATTTTTCTTAATATTTTTTTATTAATGCCTCCAAAACGGGTATCCATTATAATGCTTTCGAAACAAGATATACATAGAAAGATGGGGAATTTTATAACGAATATTTTGCTAAAAATAGCAACCTTCTATCCCTATCCGTTTAAAAGTTATTCAAGATTTACTGCAGCTTGGAAAAACACTTTTGAAATTTCGGATCATAATACCTGGATCATGTTTAAGTAAAAAAAACGCCTACTTTTCCATACCAACCAAATGAGCGCTTTAATAACCAATATAGTATTCATATGAGTTGCATAAAATTGATTTTAATACTTATTTGAGTGTTATAATGGAAACCCAACGATGGACCAGCAGTAACATGACTGACTACAAATTGTTCAGTTAGTCTGGGTGCACCCGAGTGCACAAATAGATTGATGAATATGGTTTCAAAACTACGCATAGGTAGGTTCAGTTTTCGTGTCATGGTTTGTCGAGCTGTGCAATGTTTCTCGATAACATGGAAATTAATTGTTTTGTGACCATCTTGATTTTTTGCAAGAACGATCATGTGAAGCAAATCCAACTAGATCATTTTGATATCGATTTGTCATATTTTACGCCATATTGAAGCTCATTTTACGCCATTGCAAAAAATAGTGTGTGCAACTAATTGCAAAACTTGATTTTATCAGCACTCGTAGTATTTATCTCATTCGGCAAGCCTCGTTGGATAAAAGTACAACCATGCTGATTAAATCATCTTTTTGCAACTAGTTACACAAATTACTATTATCATTATTATTTTAAAATGCATATTGAAATATTTGGCATCTACGATCTACGGAATCTCTGGAAAAAAGAACAATCTACACTAATTACGAACTATTTTGCCTACCAATACTGAATACAATGATAAATTGATTGTATCGATAAATCGGGATGATCCAGCCGGATTAACAGGTGCAGGTTAAAAAATCAAGTTGGTCAGAAAACAATTAATTTCCATGTTATCGAGAAACATTGCACAGCTCACCAAACCATGAAACGATAGCTGAACCTACCTATGGGTAGTTTTGAAACCATATTCATCAATCTATTTGAGTACTCACCCAGACTAACTGAACAATTTGTAGTCAGTCATGTTACTGCTGGTCCATCGTTGGGTTTCCATTATAACACTCAAATAAGTATTAAAATCAATTTTATGCAACTCATATGAATACTATATTGGTTATTAAAGCGCTCATTTGGTTGGTATGGAGAAGTAGGCGTTTTTTACTTAAACATGATCCAAGTATTATGATCCGAAATTTCAAAAAGTCTTTTTCCAAGCTACAGTAAATCGTGAATAACTTTTAAATGGATAGAGATAGGAGGTTGCTATTTTTAGCAAAATATTCGTTATAAAATTTCCCACCTTTCTATGTATATCTAGTTTCGAAAGCATTATGATGGATATCCGTTTTGGATGCATTAATAAAAAAATATTAAGAAAAATTCATCATTTCTGGGCATTTAAAGCATCAGTGAAAAATATATAGAGCTAAAACACGCGGTATCAAAGTTTTACCATAAAGTATAGACCCTAAGTTAAATGTAAAAAATATAAAATTGATGGGTTTCATCGAATTTCTTTCCGATATACCGGTATTTTCGATGTTACCTATAAAAAATGCACTTTTTTCATAAAACGCGTCGGGGCCACCCCTAAACGTCATTTCCCAGAGTTGTCGTAGAACAATTTTTCTTTTGTTATACCCTAAGCTTTCATTTGAAGGTTGAGCCCCCAAAATCCGAGACTTGGTCCAATTTTGGGACACCCTAGTCGTCATGCGATAAGCTCGCCGCGTAGCCAGGTGAGAATTTTCGAAGAGCGAGTGCAGCGATACAAAACGCATTCGTAACGAAGCGATGGATGATGGAACTGGGCAGTACCTTCGTACGATAAGTGTAACGGACCGGGCGAGATGTAATTGAAAGTGACAGCTATTAATTTTAATTAGGAATCGGAGAAGTGAATGTTCGATGTGCGTTTGTTGCGTTTGTTTTCGAGCTGCAACTTTGTTGTGCCGGGAAAACGCCATTATGGTGGTGATTAATCAGCTGCGTTACGGATTAGATCGATATTAATTCATAGCAGACAGCAGGGCGAAATGATTGCAAGCTCCGTAGCACGCAAAAAGGCAATTTCTTCTGAATTTCCAAAGAAAATTTTCCCAATTTCTTCGGGGAATGTTTTTTACTTTCCACGGGAAATTCTTCCGAAATTTGACGGAAAACCTCAATGTAGCATGATAGTTAAAGGTATGACTCTTCCTAATGGTAAAAAATGAGAATTTATCGATAAAGTCGATTTTACGCTTATCATAGGGTCATATTTTGAACTAATTAATGAAGAAGAAAATGTCTGTCGTTTTTATTAAACAGGCAGTGAGTTAAGGCCAGGTCATTATCGCTATCGTTGTGAAAGTCAGAAGCAACACGAAAAGCAAAAATTGAGACTAGTTGCATGATTTTCTTAAAGTCTCAATTTATTTATTGGCACATTTTATCTGGCTTGAAGCCTTAATGATTTTTTTTATTATTTGATGAGAGAAAAAGCCACTTTGAGTTGACATTGGCTTAAAACCTCATATCTTTTCTTTTACGAATTTAACATACAGTAAACAAAGATACAAACAATATAGCATTCTGAAACAGTTATTACTCTACTAACAATGAAAACTTATTATGGACGATGATTGTTACGGAATTTGATCAATAACTCTCTTCTAATTCTATTCCGGAACTTAGTGGACGAGATGCCATTGAAATCGAACAGTGCGTACACACCAAAAAATAATGAATCTTACATATGACGTACTCACTTTAAGTTGTAAATGTTTGATGACCTAATCAAAAATATGGCTGGAATTTACGTCCCAATTCATGCATTTCTAATAATTGATTTGTCAACATGCGCTACACAACAAACCATTTAACTTCTTGTTTCAATAGACGTAAAGTTAAATAATTTGCAGATTGCAGGTAGGTATAAAAAAAGCGTCATGCAGATCACTCAGTCTTAACTCGTGTTTTCGGTGGTACGCGTCGGTTTCAGTTTTTCTTTTATTAAAAAAAAAAAAAGACTGCAGTGCGGTTGAAGAAAAAATCATAATAGGTTTATGTTTTGTGTAAATGACAATGAATAGTTGATTGTTGATTAGTTGATTGATAGTTAATTGCAACCTTTTCTACAAAACTTTTCGAGAGCAACAAAATATGTGTCGTTTCGGAGAATGCGCATTGTGTGACTCAGCTGAGCGTTTAGTGAATTAATTCAAAACATGAAGTTTTCATATGAAATATTGGGCAAATTGAAGAAAAGTGCAGTGAAAAAAGTAGCCATACTAAACATAATTCGAGAACAAAATTGTGCAGCTGGAAATGGAATCTGGTGGGTTTGACTGACAGAACGAATGCAGAGGAGTGAGTGGTTTGCTATAAGTATGCTAATTTGATGTGATCAAACATGTTATTGTTGTGATCAGAACACATATTCAGTAGTTCAACCAAGAGTAAGGTATGTAAATATAATTTTGATGTACAAAATGTAAAAAGATCATAATAAAACCGGTCAAGTAACCATTTTCAAAATAACAACCAAGCAAACCAAACAAAGCATTTACATGTCATGATAATAGTGCTGTCCAATGAGCAGCTCGAAGTAGCTCGAAGTTGTTCCCGTCCTGCTCGTTCTTTTTTGTCAACAAACGGGCATGATCGTGACAGGAACAACTTCGAGCTACTTCGAGCTGCTCATTGGACAGCACTAATATAATAAGAGCAAGCATAGCTTATTTTTACATCATGACATGTATTTTTTTTGGATTCTTGATCTCATGTAATTTTAAAACCAGACGTAAGTTTATGTTTAAGTTGCCGCTCCTTTTATGTGCATCAAAGGAGCCATAAATTTACATGAATATTTTTAAGTGTGTAGAGTTCGTTGAAACGTACTGAGATAAACCGTATACTGATGCTCTGGACAAAATTTCAGCCAAATCGGTCAACGTTTGGGCGGTGCCTAAACTCGTTGGAAGTTTATATGGAAAATATAGTAAAAACATCAAAAACAGTGATTTGCAGTTGGAAGGCACAATTTACGATCAAGTACCATGGTACTCATTCAGTTCTTGTAGAATTAAAAACAGAATGTTATGCTGAAAACCGCGAGAAGATTAGAGTTTGCCGGCTAAGTTATTAGCATTTCTCTGAAGTGAGGTTTGAGCAAATTTCGTTTCTTTTACCTTTGAAAGAAATAATTCACCTACAACACTCCAGTAAAATGCTTGTAATCTTGCGTAAACTCTGCAACCCATCAAGGCCCCGAAAAAGTGTTTTGACCACCATAATATGAATATTCCATTTGATTTTTTTGTGATTCCTCTAATAATTATTCAGGAAATTTATCAATAATTCTGAAATTCGTTAAGAAATTCTTTCCGAATACCTATTAAGGTTTTCTTTGAAAGTTCCTTCAAAAATTTATTGGAATTTGCTTTTGAAATTCCTCCAAGAATTTCTTCTAAAATTTCACAAATCCTCCATATATTTTTCGGAACTCCTCCGGGAATAATTTATAAAACTTTCCTAGGAGCTCATTTGAATACTCCTCCAAGGATTCTTTCGTATACCCTCCAAAAGCCTTTTGCAAATTTCCTAAGAATTCCTTTAATAAAACAGTTAATAATCCTTTTGAAAATTCCTGCAGGAATTCCGGTAATTTTGATGAAAGAATTCTTACAAAACAAAATATTGTAGGATGAAATAGGAAGTACTAAAGGAATATCCGGAGGTTTTTAAAAGAAACTTTCAAGCATTCTCTTGAAGAATTCCAGAGAAATTCCTAAAGATCTCTAGAAGGAATTCTCAAAAGGATTTTAAAAGAAATTTCCAGAGGAATCCTGCAAGAATTTTTGAAGGATTTTCTGAAGGATTCGAAAAGAATGCGCAAAGGAATTCGAAGAAGGAATCTCCGGGTCTAAAGTTATCCCTCTAAGAGTTGCTAAAAAATCCGGACGAATGAGCGATGGAGTTTCTATAAGAATTTTCTAAGAATTCAAATCTGAAGAAAATCAGAAATTCTTCCTAGAGTTTCGAAGTGACTTCTTGAGAAGTACTGGTAGAACTCTTAAAATATATTCCGAAAAAATTCGTAAAGGAATTTCGAATGACTTCAGAATTTTTTTTTATAATTCGATCTTTGAATTTTCAAGAAATATTATGAAGAATATCCAATTTATTTCCGCAATTCATTTTTTTTTTGTCTTCAGAATACCTTTCGAAATATTCATTTAAAATTCTTTTAGGAATTGCTTTGGCAAATCTTTTGTAAATTCCATTACAAATTTGTTTGAATTCAAACAAAAACCATTCAGGTTTCTATTTATAAATCTCGTATGAATTCCTTTGAAAATTGCCTTAGAAATTCCTGCGGAAATTGAAATAGGAACCTTTTCAATCCTTAAAGAGTGCATCAGCAAATATTTCAGGTTTTGCAAACAAATTCCTCTACTAGTTCCTTAAGAAATCCTTCTAACTCTAGGAAAAAATCTTGAATTCCTTGAAATTTGACCACATTTTCTGAAGAATTCTTGGAAGAAACTCAAAAAGATTAATGGAGAAATTTTCTTAATTCTTCTGAAGGGAATTCCTGTGATGGAAAACTATTCTTGATGATGTTTAGTAGAAATTTGAATAAATTCCTAGAGAAGGAATTCTCGAAGAAATTTCAAAGGAAAGCCTGAAATATTTTCGGATAGATTTAGAAAGCAATTCTTACATGAATCTTGATTCAATTTTCAAAAGAATTTCGGATAAATATCAATAAGGCATTTAAGGGACAGATCGAAACAGCTGTTTTTCTCGTGTTTATCTACTTTGACAATTAGTGGGGGCTTTTTTTTTGTTAATTTCGCGCTGAACATTCCGAGGTCCATTCAATCCTACCTGTTTTACTTTTCGGCTACCAAGGATTTAGAATAAGGTTTTTATTGATTCTTAAAACGTGTCGTTAGATTATTCATACCATTGCACATTGCCATTCATTTCAAGCATGAAATGTAAAAACGAATGAAAAACAAAACTTACAAACATTATTTGTGTTCTTACCTAACGGAATTTCCAAGAATCATACCAAAGCAAAACATTAAATGTGCTTGTCATAAGACGAGTTTGTACAATCCCATTTAATTCCACCACTTAATTGTACCTTGCAGATACGTATTTCGACCTCGACATAAGGTCGTCTGTACTGGGTTCCAGGGCACTGTGGCATTGGAGGTAATGAAAAGGCAGACGAGCTTGCAAACGAGGTTCAAATACACAGTTTGGCCCAGAACCTTTCTGCGGTATATCATACTGTACCATAAAATGGAATTAAAATCCTGGGAAGCACAAGTTGATGACCAATTGGTTGTTGGGGTGTGCTCAATCAAAGAGATTTATAATTCCCAATGTTAAAATAACCGAAAGCTCTTAGAGCTCAGCAAGAGAGCTCTTGCACTACTGGCCTAATAACCGGACACTGCCCGAGCAGATATCACTTGAAAATATTTGCCAGATTCAGAATGATATCTGTCGTTTCTGTAACATGGAACGTGAAACCTCGGAACATCTGCTTTGCAGTTGTGATGCATTGACAGGGTAGATCTAAATTTCTAAACAGTGCTTTACAACCAGGAGGTATTTGGACTCAAATCCTGGAAGGTAGTAAAAAAGGTCGTTTTCAGTTCTCGTCTTGACTCGACTTCAAGTCGGTGTACCTCAAAAACAGTATTTTGATCTACTTTTTTGTTTTAGATTTCTCGAAAAAGTCGTCTATGGATGACTTTTAGAGCTAAAAATGCAACTTTTGATAGGTAAATATGATCAATATATTTTCCGATCAAAAGTTAAAATCGTTTTCTGTCAAATACATTTTTTTATAAGTTGACATCTCAGTTTGGGCAGACCAAAAAATATATTTGCACGGCATTTGAAAGAGCAATTCATATTCTTTATTATGTCAAAAATTGGGAATATGTAATTTTTTATCTCAAGGTTTACTGAAGTCGTGTTTTTCAAGTAAGACTTTACTCGACTAACTCGACAACGGAAGAAGGTACAGACGATGTTATTTAGCAAAACACGCGTTTTGAAAATCCTCAAAAGTCTAAATATTTTCTATGGATATAAAAATATCAACTATTAGGTAAATAATAAGACATGACAGTGGGAGATAGAACACACATTTCAAGAATAATCGAGAAATAAGGGTTGGAACTGCTTAGTTTCTCCACTATTGGGCGTTTACAGTTAACCGTCGAAAATGTGTATGGCGAAGAAAACTTCCTCAAAAACAGAGCTTATCTCTAAGGCATTTTTTCAGTTATGATGTTTCTGCGTATTCCAAACATTTTATTATTTTACAAAATGCACTTAGTATTTCCATCGATTTAATCATGATCAACAGATGTCTTTTCGATTCTTTGCAAATTGATGTCTTTACTTATTCTCGTCTCATAATGTAATCAATGACACTAACGTTTTCTCGTGTCCGAGTGCAGTTTTCAATCAGCCACTTTTAGCGGAAATTGATTTACCTGCAGGCAAATACACAAAAACGGTTTATACTAAATGTTGCAAATAAATTCACTAATTGTAAAAAAATAACGCAATAATACGTTGTATTTGTTTTTTAATTTTCTTTAATCATATGAACAACTAAGAGCATAATTTTTACGACTTGAAACTTACTCATCAACAACAAACTTATTATTTGCAGAAAAGACCCTTCCCTGCATCGAACAAGTCACAATTGATAAGAACCCATTCTTCTTCTATCATTATCGGACCTTATTATCCATGTCATACATCCGTAATGCCCTCGTAAAGAGATGGTCTGTTATTTATTTATTACCCACCCTTAGCCATTGGCAGCTTCTCTCTCGCATTCTGCTCGGTCTCTTGCAGCGAACGAACGTCTGGTCGCTGTATCGCGCTTCATGTTTTCCGTTAATCCATCAGAAAAGAAAACATTGAAAAGTGACTAACAAAATCACCAGACGTGAGCAAATTATAGAAACACAACTCATGAGACGGAAAACGCCATTGCTTTCGGTGTATTTTTTAATAATAAAGCAAATAATTATGGGAAGTGAGAGAGCAAACGCGTTCATGCTCCGTAGTCGATGAACGCACGCTTTCCGATTGAATCAGACGTACAATTCAAAATCGAATGATTTTTCACAATATTTTAATTTGAGGTCAAAATACAAGAAACAACAATGACAAAATAAGAAAATTTCAATTTAGACACCATTGCTTTTGTGGATGCCCTCGCACTAATTCGCTTAAGACCACTTTCCTCTTCGGATCACTCATCATCATCATTCATCGCTGGTCTAGTGCGGCGGAGTCGATTCGGTTGGCTGCTGCTAGGCGTCCTAATGGGAGAACCATCCGACATGTATCGGATTGTTAGACTGCTGGTCAATCCGTCAATCGAGCAAACAGAGCAGCTGCCCTACATTGTTGCTGAAATTTTCGACGAGCTACGGACGACCAATAAAGCTTTAATTACGAATGCAAGCAATGCACTTCGCATTGCACTCTCTGGCAGTCCAGGACCGCACCAGGGTGGATGCGGAAAAAATGCTAAAATTAAATGGGATAATAACCGTTTCAAATCCTCACTTGGACTTGGTGCCGTTTTGTTGAATTTTTACGTTTGCCCACAATGGCAAATAAATAATTTGAGGTTTTGTCTGCTTGCGGTTGAAGATTCCGTTTCCGATCGTTCAGTTACTGCTGCTGCTGCTGCCGAAATCTTCTTCCTCTAGGCGTTGGGAGGGCACTGCTGCTGCCGTCCGTAGTGGGTTCGTTAGGGTGTCCCAAAATTGGACAAAGTCTGAGTTTTGGGGGCTCAACCTTCAAATGAAAGCAGGTAAAACAAAGAAAAATTGTTCTACGACAACTCTGGGAAATGATGTTTAAGGGTGGCCCGACGCGTTTTATGAAAAATGCATTTTTATAGGTAACATCGAAAACGGTATATCGAAAGAAATTCGATGAAACCTATCCATTTATATTTTTACATTTAACTTAGGGTCTATACTTTATGGTAAAACTTTGATACCGCATGTTTTAGGTCTATATATTTTCACTGATGCTTTAAATGCCCAAAATGATGAATTTTCTTAATATTTTTTATTAATGCATTCAAAACGGTATCCATCATGCTTTCGAAACTAGATATACATAGAAAGATGAATTTTATAACGAATATTTTCAAAAATAGCAAACTTCTATCTCTATCCGTTTAAAAGTTATTCACGATTTACTGCAGCTTGAAAAAGACTTTTGAAATTTCGGATCATAATACCTGGATCATGTTTAAGTAAAAAACGCCTACTTTTCCATACCAACCAAATGAGCGCTTTAATACAATATAGTATTCATTGGGCATAAAATTGATTTTAATACTTATTTGAGTGTTATAATGGAAACCAACGATGGACCAGCGTAACATGACTGACTACAAATTGTTCAGTTAGTCTGGGTGCACCAGTGCACAAATAGATTGATGAATATGGTTTCAAACTACGCATGGTAGGTTCAGTTTTCGTGTCATGGTTTGTCGAGCTGTGCAATGTTTCTCGATAACATGGAATTATGTTTGTGACCATCTTGATTTTTGCAAGAACGATCATTGAAGCAAATCCAACTGAATCATTTGATATCGATTTGTCATATTTTCGCCATATGAATCATTTTACGCCATTGCAAAATAGTGTAGTGCAACTAATTGCAAAACTTGATTTTATCAGCACTCGTAGTATTTATCTCATTCGGCAACCTCGTTGGATAAAAGTACAACCATGCTGATTAAATCATCTCAACTAGTTACACAAATTACTATATCATTATTATTTTAAAATGCATATTGAAATATTTGGCATCTACGATCTACGGAATCTCTGGAAAAAGAACAATCTACACTAATTACGAACTATTGCCTACCAATACTAGATACAATGATAAATTGATTGTATATAAATCGGGATGATCCAGCCGGATTAACGGGTGCAGGTTAAAAATCAAGTTGGTCAGAAAACAATTAATTTCCATGTTATCGAGAAACATTGCACAGCTCACCAAACCATGAAACGATGCTGAACCTACCTATGGTAGTTTTGAAACCATATTCATCAATCTATTTGAGTACTCACCCAGACTAACTGAACAATTTGAGTCAGTCATGTTACTGCTGGTCCATCTTGGGTTTCCATTATAACCCTCAAATAAGTATTAAAATCAATTTGCAACTCATATGAATACTATATTGGTTATTAAAGCGCTCATTTGGTTGGTATGGAGAAGTAGGCTTTTTACTTAAACTGATCCAAGTATTTGTCCGAAATTTAAAAAGTCTTTTTCAAGCTACAGTAAATCGTGAATAACTTTTAAATGGATAGAGATAGGAGTTGCTATTTTAGCAAAATATTCGTTATAAAATTTCCCACCTTTCTATGTATATCTAGTTTCAAAGCATTATGATGGATATCCGTTTTGATGCATTAATAAAAAATATTAAGAAAATTCATCATTTCTGGGCATTTGCATCAGTGAAAATATATAGAGCTAAAACACATGATTTTAGGTATTTTCTAAAGAATTTCTAAAGAAATTCCTGGAGGTATTTCTAGATTTATTTCGGAGGATTTTTGAAGAAATGTTTTAGCAATGGAAGAATTTCTGATGTATTACTTATAGAAATTTACGAAAGAATTCCTGTAGGATCTTTTGAAGGTATGCCTGAAAGAACTTCTGGATAACTAACCGAATTAATTCCTGAGGGTATTTTTTTACGAAAAAAATGTGTGGAAGACTTTCCGAACGAACTTTTGGATAAATTCATGAAATATCACCCGGAGAAATTTCCGAAGCAACTCCTGAAGTAAATTCCTAAGGAATTCTTGAGAATATCCGAAGAAGTATGATGATGATGGATCGACTACAATCCCGATATTTTTGGGTTTTTTGTTTTTCGCGTTAAGTCTTAATTCCAGATTCAAAACAGTGTTTTATCTTACTACTGTTAGAATTTTTGAAGGAATTCCCTAGACCAGCGGTTCTCAACCTTTTTTTTGAAAGGTACCCCTTCGTGTTTTTGTATTAATTGAGGTACCCCCTTTTTCATAAAGCGTAATTCATAAGATTATCTTAAAATAGTGTTTTCGAACCTATTGAAAAGAGACCTTTGAGCGTCTTGAAATGACGTTCCTGAACCTTTTGAAAGTAGGCTTCCAAGCTTCCAAGAATTTCGAGTCACTCAGAAGGAAGTTTCCGAGCCTCTTAAAAGTGGGCTTTCGAGACTCTACAAAGAAGACTTCCATCCTCTTGAGAAAGTGACTTCCGAACCTCATGAAACTGGGGTTCCGATCCTTTTGAAAAGAGGTTTCCGAGCCACTCGGGGTGTTTGCTAAAAGAATTCTGAACCCCTCGAAGGAGGAGGTTTATGCGCCCCTTAAAAAGGGGGCTTCCAAGCCTCATGAAAGGGGTCTTTCGAGCCTCTTGAAATAAGGCTTTGGACATCTTTAAATGACGTTTCTGAGCCAATTGAAATAGGCTTCTAAGTTTCTCGAAGGAAGAATTCCAAGCCTCTTGAAGTAATATAATTTTTATAGCTCTTTCGCTCATTCGGCATCACTGAGCTGAAAGAACTCACATATCTTTCACTTCTGTTCTAATTCGATTAGAACAGCGTAATTTTTTTATTTCCATTATTTACATTCGTACATTTCATACACTTGCACATCAGATTGTATGTAATTAAGAGTGGCGACATGTGTCGCATTTGACAGGTCTCCTGCTCGTTTGGAACCGGATTTTGTATGGGAATGACAGATGAATTTTGTTTCAATTCTGCTGACAGTATTGCCACTCTTAATTACATACACTCTGTTACACATGTTGGTGCTGTCATCGTGATTGATTCACTTCTACTTTATCGACATCGTAAAAGTGAACATAGAAGTTGCTCCGCTGTCGCAGTCCGTATGTCATATGTCGCAATTACTGGTTGACGGTTGAGCGTATTGGACGGGGGTCCCCCATAGCCGCCCCATCCGCTAAACACGTTTTTCAGTGACTGGGCGAAGGTTGGTGAGGGGGCTGGGAATCGAACCCATGACCGTCCGCTTATAAGGCGAACATGTAGCCAACTACGCTATGGGGCCCTCCGTAAGCCTATCAAAAGGGAAATTGAAAGGAGGATTTCGAACCGCGTAGGAGAAGACTTCCAGAGTTTTTTCTCTTTTGAAAAAAAAAGCTTTCATGCCTCAAGGCTTCTGAACCTTCAAATTTAATATTTCAGTTAATAAGTAGGGGAACTACTCCTGGAATTCATCTCATGGCTCCGATATTCATCTCATCAAAATCAAAGCATTGGAAAGCAATTAAGCACGTATGTTGACAAAAAGAAGCGACGAAATTGGTGCCGTGTTTCGTTGTTTCGCGATGAGATGAATATATGTTCAGTGAGATGGAGATCGAGGCAGTTCCTCTATATTCTTAACATATTTCATAATTTTGTTTCGATCAAGAAGATTGCTTTTGAAGATTTTTTTGATATTTTGTCCCACAGTCCTTCATATACTGTGTTGGCTGTTGTGGACATGATTCGATATGTTTTGATTTACTGATTGCTATGCATATTATGTACAATACAAAGTCTTCCAATATAAATTTATACAATTAATAAAACTTTAGTAATACGTCAGCCATTACGAATTTTCTTCTGAGGTACCCCCTGGGGTCAGCGAAGGTACCCCCGAGGGTACATGTACCCCAGGTTGAGAACCGCTGCCTTAGACGAATTCCCGAAGGGATTTATTCAGATATTCCTGAAGGAATTCTTGCAGGAGTTTCTGAAGTAATTTTCGAATGAATTCCTGTAGAAATCTAAAATGTATATGAATTAGGGTGGCTCAAATTATCATGGAAAAATCTTTTTCAATTTGACGGCCGCCCTCTTATTCGGTTCTATTTGATGCCTGTTGTGTCTGTTGTTCAGAGAATCATTAGAGTTTGCCCGGTTGTTATTAGCATTTCTCTGAAGTGGGGTTTGAACAAATTTCGTTTCTTTAACCTTTGAAAGAAATAAATTCACCCTCACAACACTCCAGTAAAATGCTTATATCTTTGCGTAATAAACTCTAATCTTCTCGCGGTTTTTAGCATAACATTCTGTATTTAATTCTACAAGAACTGAATGAGTATCATGTTTCTTGATCGTAAATTGTGCCTTCCAACTGCAAATCACTTTTTTTGGATGTTTCTGCATACATTTCTTCCATATAAACTTCCAACGAGTTTAGCACCGGCTAAACGTTAAACGATTTGGTTGAAATTTTGTCCAGAGCATCAGGACATCAAATAGAACTGAATAAGAGGGCGGTCCATCAAAAATTTTAGAAAAGTTTTTTTTGAGCCACCCTAATATGAATATTCCATTTGATTTTTTTTGTGGATTCCCATGATAATTATTCAGGAAATTTATTCAACAATTTCTTCAGAAATTCGTTAAGAAATTCTTTCCGAATACCTATTAAGGTTTTTCTTTGAAAGTTCCTTCAAAAATTTATTTGGAATTTGCTTTTTGAAATTCCTCCACGATTCATTCATTTCATTTATTTAGTCTACATCTATACAGATAACACTGAATCAACAATTTGACGCCACAATACACGGTTCGAGGCCGCATCTCTCCATCCTCGAATACGCCCCACGCTCGCCAAGTCGTTCTGCACCTGGTCTGCATCTCTGCTCGCTGCGCTCCACGTCGTCTCGTACCTGCCGGATCGGAAGCGAACACCATCTTTGCAGGGTTGCTGTCCGGCATTCTGCAACATGCCCCTGCCCATCGTACCCTTCCGGCTTTAGCTGCCTTCTGGATACTGGGTTCGCTGTAGAGCTGGGCGAGCTCATGGTTCATTCTTCGCCGCCACACACCGTCTTCTTGTACACCGCCAAAGATGGTCCTAAGCACCCGTCTCGAATACCTGGAGTGCTTGCAAGTCCTCCTCGAGCATTGTCCATGTTTCATGTCCAGAGGACTACCGGTCTTATTAACGTCTTGTACATGACACATTTGGTGCGGTGGGCGAATCTTTTCGACCGCAGTTTCTTCTGGAGCCGTAGTAGGCCCGACTTCCACAGATGATGCGCTTCGTATTTCACGACTAACGTTGTTGTTGCCGTTAGTAAGTGATCCGAGGTAGACGAATTCCTCGACCACCTCGAAGGCATCCCCGTCTATCGTAACACTGCTTCCCAGGCGGACCCTGTCGCGCCCGGTTCCACCCACAAGCATGTACTTTGTCTTTGACGCATTCCCCCCCAGTCCAACTTTTGTTGCTTCACGTTTCCAGGCGGGTGTACAGTTCGGCCACCTTTGCAAATGTTCGGCCGACAATGTCCATGTCATCCGCGAAGCAAATAAATTGACTGGATCTGTTGAAAATCGTACCCGGCTGGTACACCCTGCTCTCCGGTTGACACCTTCTTGCGCAGGGTTGATCAACGGGGACGAAAGTCCATCACCTTGTCTTAGTCCTCGGCGCGATTCGAACGAACTGGAGTGTTCGCCTGAGATCTTCGCCACAGTTTTGCACACCATCCACCGTTGCTTTGATCAGTCTGGTAAAGCTTCCAGGGAAGCTGTTCTCGTCCATAATTTTCCATAGCTCTACGCGGTCTATACTGTCGTATGCCGCCTTGAAATCAACGAACAGATGGTGCGTTGGGACCTGGTATTCACGGCATTTTTGAAGGATTTGCCGTACAGTAAAGATCTGGTCCGTTGTCGAGCGGCCGTCAACGAAGCCGGCTTGATAACTTCCCACGAACTCGTTCATCACTAATGGTGACAGACGACGGAAGATGATCTGGGATATCACTTTGTAGGGCGGTATTAAGGATGGTGATCGCTCGAAAGTTCTCACACTGCAGTTTGTCGCCTTTCTTGTAGATGGGGCATATAACCCTTCCTTCCACTCCTCCGGTAGCTGTTCGTTCTCCCAGATTCTGACTATCAGTTTGTGCAGGCAAGTGGCCAGCTTTTTCCGGGCCCATCTTTGATGAGTTCAGCTCCGATACCATCCTTACCAGCTGCTTTATTGGTCTTTAGCTGTTGAATGGCATCCTTAACTTCCCTCAAGGTGGGGGCTGGTTGGCTTCCATCGTCCGCTGAACTGACGTAGTCATCTCCTCCGCTGCCTTGACTTTCATTGCCTGTACTCTCAGCGCCATTCAGATGTTCCTCGTAGTGCTGCTTCCACCTTTCGATCACCACACGTTCGTCCGTCAAGATGCTCCCATCCTTATCTCGGCACATTTCGGCTCGCGGCACGAAGCCTTTGCGGGATGCGTTGAGCTTCTGATAGAACTTGCGAGAACGGCACAGCTGTTCCATCTCCTCGCACTCCGCTTCTTCCAGGTGGCGTTTCTTCTCCTGAAAAAGGTGGGTCTTCTGTCTCTACTTTCGTCTACAACGTTCCCACGTTCTGCCGGGTACCTTGCTGCAAAGCGACCGCCCGCGCTGCGTCCTTCTCCACCAGAATCTGTCTGCACTCTTCGTCGAACCAATCGTTCCGTCGACTTCGACCCATATACCCGACGTTGTTCTCCGCTGCGTCGTTAATGGCTGCTTTGACTGTATTCCAGCAGTCCTCAAGAGGGGCCCCATCGAGCTCACCTCTTCCGGCAACGCTGCCTCGAGATGCTGCGCGTATGCAGTGGCGACATCAGGTTGCTTCAGTCGCTCTAGGTCGTACCGCGGCGGTCGTCGGTACCGAACATTGTTGATGACGGATAGTTTTGGGCGCAGTTTAACCATCACCAGATAGTGGTCAGAGTCGATGTTAGCGCCACGATATGTCCTGGACGTCGATAATGTCGGAGAAGTGCCGTCCATCAATCAGAACGTGGTCGATTTGTGATTCTGTCTGCAGTGGCGATCTCCAGGTGTACCGATACGGGAGGCTGTGTTAAAGTAGGTGCTGCGAATGGCCATATTCTGGAGGCGGCGAAATCAATTAGTCGTAGGCCGTATTCGTTCGTCAGCCGGTGAGCGCTGAACTTTCCAATAGTCGGTCTAAACTCCTCCTCTGGCCAACCTGAGCGTTCAGATCTCCTATGATGATTTTGACGTCGGCTTGGGCAGCTGTCGTACTCACGTTCCAGCTGCGCGTAGAATGCGTCCTTTATCATCATCAGTGCTTCCGGAGTGTGGGCTATGGACGTTGATTATGCTGGAAGTTGAAGAACCGGCCTTGATCCTCAACCTGCACATTCTTTCATTGATCGGCCACCACCCGATCACGCGCCTTTGCATATCGCCCATCACTATGAAAGCTGTTCCCAGCTCGTGTGTGTTGCCGCAGCTCTGGTAGATGGTATGATTACCTCTAAACGTTCGCACCATTGATCCCTTCCAACAAACCTCCTGCAGCGCTACGATGCCGAATCCACGGTCCTTGAGCACATCGGCGAGTATGCGTGTGCTCCTGATGAAGTTGAGAGATTTGCAGTTCCACGAACCGAGTTTCCAATCGCTAGTCCTTTCGTCGCAGTGGTCTTCGCCGATGGTTCCGGTCCGTACTCTCTTGTTGATTGTTCGTTGCTTATGATTTTTAAAGGCTGGCTTGTAGGCCTGACACCAAACCCCCTAAATTTCCGGAGGACCATTCCTCCTTATTCCCGGTGGACCATGGTACAGTTTCACTTTTAGAGTCCCTCGCTGGCACTCGGACGATGATCAGCCGCCCCTAACATGGAGAACAGACGCTGTTGTGAGCCGATCCTGACATGGAGAACAGACGCTCAATAAGATTTGCACCTCCGGAGAGGAGCAAACCCCCCTTTCCCTGTCAGCATACGACCATAGTTCCCACTGGGGTTGGTTACCTGATCTTCCCTAAGGTTGCTCGTATCCCGGCCAGCACCGCGGGGAGGTAGAGATAGGAGTTGCTGGGTAAGAGGCTAAGGACCGCGAGATGGGGTCTATTTTATTCCTTCAGGTACGCGAAGTACCAATGGTACGCTTTACCCAGCATTTGCCGTGCCTCCTCCACGAATTTCTTCTAAAATTTCACCAAGAAATCCTCCATATATTTTTTCGAGAGCTGCTCCAGGAATAATTTATAAAACTTTCCTAGGAGCTCATTCGAATACTTCTCCAAGAATTCTTTCGTATACCCTCCCAAAAGCCTTTTGCAAATTTCCTCAGAAAATCCTTTAGTAAAACAGTGTAATAATCCTTTTGAAAATTCCTGCAGGAGTTCCGGTAATTTTGTTGAAAGAATTCTTACGAAGCAAAATATTGAGCGATGAAATAGGAAGTACTAAGGGAATATCCGGAGAAGTTTTTAAAGGAACTTTAAAGCATTCCCTTGAAGAATTTCGTAAGAAATTCCTAAAGATCTCTAGAAGGAATTCTCAAAAGAATTTTTAAAAGAAATTTCTTGAGGAATCCTGCAAGACTTTTTGAAGGATTTTCTGAAGGTATTCCCGAAAAAAAGCTCAAAGGGAATTCCGAAGAAGGAATCTCCGTAGGTCTAAAGTTATCCCTGGAAGAGTTGCTAAAAAAAAATCCGGACGAATGAGCGATAAAGTTTCTGAGGGTAATTTCGAAGCAACTCCGAGAAATTCTTCCTAGAGTTTCCAAAGGGACTTCTTGAGAAAGTACTGGTAGAACTCTTAAAATATATTCCGAAAAGAATTCGTAAAGGAATTTCGGAATGACTTTAGAATTCTTATAATTCCAATCTTTGAATTTTCAAAGAAATATTATGAAGCATATCCAATTTATTTCCGCAATTCAATTATTTTCAATTTGACTTCGGAGATACTCTTTCTGAAATATTCATTTACAATTTACATTTTTTCATCATACTTTTAGAATTTCTTCAAAACTTTTGTAAATTCCACTAGAAATTTGTTTGAGTTCCACAGAAAACAGAAAAGCATTCAGGAGAATTTATTTATGAATTTCTGGTTATGAATTCATTTGAAAATTTCCTATGCGGAAACTGAATTAGGAACCCTTTCAATCCTTTAAAGAAAGTGCGTCAGCAAATATTTCAGGTTTTTGCCAAACAAATTCTCAACTAATTCTGTCAAGAAATCCCTTCATAACTCTAGGAAGAAATTCTTGGAATTCCTTTGAAATTTCACCACATGTTTTCTGAAGAATTCTTGAAGAAACTCAAAGGAATCAATGGAGAAATTTTCTTAATTCTTCCTGAGGGAATTCCTGTAGTGGGAAACAATTCCTAACGATGTTTAGTAGAAATTTTCGAATAAATTCAGAGAAGGAATTATCGAAGAAAATTCCAGAGGAAAGCCTGAAATATTTTCGGATGGATTTGGCAAAGGTTTCTTACATGAATCTACGATTCAATTTTCAAAAGAATTTCTGATAAATTAATAAAGCATTTTATGAGACAGATCGAATCAGCTGTTTTCCTCGTGTTTATCTTCTTTGACAATTAGTGGAGCCTGTTTGTTTGATAATTTCGCGCTGAACATTTCCGATGGGTCCCATCATCAATCCTACCTGTTTTACTTTTCGCTAGGATTTAGAACAAAGTTTTTATATGATTCTTAAAACGTGTCGGTAGATTATCTATACCATTGCATTATCAAGCATGAAATGCTGATGAAACACGAATAAAAAATAAAACGTTACAAACATTATTTTGTGTTCGGACCTAACGGAATGTTCCGCAGAGTCATACCGAAACAAAACATTAAATGTATGGTTGCCATATAAAACGAGTTTGTGCAATCCCATTTAATTCCACCACTTGTACCTTGACAGATACGTATTTCGACCTCAACAGTAAGGTCGTCTTCAGTGTCTCGTACTTGACTCGACTTCAAGTCGGTGTACCCTCAAAAACAGTATTTTGATCTACTTTTTTGTATTAGATTTCGAAAAGTCGTCTATGGATGACTTTTAGAGCTAAAAAAAATACAACTTTTGATGGGTATATATGCTCAATATCTTTTTCCGATCAAAAGTTATAACCGTTTTGCTGTCAAAATTACATTTTTTTTATAAGTTTGCGCGGATCAAAAAATATATATTTGCACGGCATTTGAAAGAGCAATTCATATTCTTTATTATGTAAAAAAATTTGGGAAGATGTAATTTTTTTATCTCAAGGTTTACCAATTTTACTGAAGTCGTGTTTTTTCAAGTAAGACTTAACTCAACTAACTCGACAACGAAAGAAGGTACAGACGTTGTTATTATAGCAAAACACGTGTTTTGAAAATCCTCAAAAGTCTTAAGAAGCTATCAACTTCTATCTCCAGGGCTACAAATATTTTCATCTATGGATATAAAAAATATCAACTAATAGGTGAAGACATGACAGTGGGAGATAGAACACACACATTTCAAGAATAATCGAGAAATAAGGGTAGGAACTTGCTTAGTTCCTCCACCATTGAGTCTTTTACAAGTAAAACTTATGGAAAATGTGTATGGCGAAGAAAACTTCCTCAAAAACATAAGCTTATCTCTAAGGCATTTTTTTCAGTTACATATGATGTTTTTGCGTCTTCCAAACATTTTATTATTTTACAAAAATGCACTTAGTATTTCCATGCGATTTAATCATGTTCAACAGATGTCTTTTCGATTACTTTGCAAATTGATGTCTTTTACTTATTCTCGGTCTCATAAGGTGTAATCAATGACACATAACGTTTTCTCGTGTGTCCGAGTGCAGTTTTTAAGTCAATCACTATTAGCGGAAATTGATTTACCTGCAGGCAAATACACAAAAAACTTGGGTTTATACTAAATGTTGCAAATAAATTCACTAATTGTAAAAAAAAATAACGCTATAATTTCTACGTTGTATTTTGTTTTAATTTTCTGTTAATCATATGAACAACTAAGAACATAATGTTACATGACTTGAAACTTACTCATCAACAAGCAAACTTATTATTTGCAGATGTAAACGACCCTTCCCTCGATCGAACAAGTCACAATTGATAAGAACCCATTCTTCTTCTATCATTATCGGACCTTATTATCCATGTCATACATCCGTAATGCCCTCGTAAACAGAGATGGTCTGTTATTATTATTTATTACCCACCTTTAGCCATTGGCAGCTTCTCTCTCGCATTCTGCTCCGTCTTGTAGTGAACAAACGTCTGGTCGCTGTATCAGGCTTGCATGTTTTCCGTTAATCCATCAGAAAAGGAAAACATTGAAAAGTGCTGACTAACAAAATCGACCAGATGAGCAAATTATAGAAACACAACTCATGAGACGGAAAACGCCATTGCTTTCGGTGTATTTTTTTATAATAAAGCAAATAATTATGGGAAGTGAGAGAGAAAACGCGTTAATGCTCCGGTTGTGGATGAACGCACGCTTTTCCGATTGAATCATGACAAACAATTCAAATTCGAATGAGATTTTCTTAACAAATTTTTAAATTTGAGGTCATAATGAGCAAAAAAAAAACTATGACAAAGTATAAGAAAATTGCGATTCAGACACCATTGCTTTTGTGGATGCCCTCGCAACTAATTCGCTTGAGACCACTTTCCTCTTCGGATCACTCATCATCATCATTCATCGCTGGTCTAGTGCGGCGGAGTCGATCTGGTTGGCTGTTGCTAGGCGTCCTAATGGGAGAACCATCCGATACATGTATCGGATTGTAAGAGCTGCTGGTCAATCCGTCAATCGAGCAAACAGCGCAGCTGCTCTACATTGTTGCTGAAATTTTCGACGAGCTACGGACGACCAATAAAGCTTTAATTACGAATGCAAGCAATGCACTTCGCATTGCACTCGCCGGCTCTCTGGCAGTGCCAAGGACCGACGAGGTGGATGCGGAAAAAAATGCAATAAAATTAAATGGGATAATAACCGTATTTCAAATCCTCACTTGGACTTGGTGCCGTTTTTGTTGAATTTTTTACGTTTGCCCACAATGGCAAATAAATAATTTGAGGGTTTTGTCTGCATTTGCGGTGTGAAGATTCCTGCTCTGATCGTTCGGTTACTGCTGCTGCCGTAAAGAAATCTTCTTCCTCTAGGCGTTGGGAGGGCGCTGCTGCTGCCCGTCCGTCAGTGGGTCGTCATGCGATAAGCTCGCCGCGTAGCCAGGTGAGAATTTTCGAAGAGCGAGTGCAGCGATACAAAACGGAGGCCTGTAACGAAGCGATGGATGATGGAATCGGGCAGTACCTTTCGTACGATAAGTGTAACGGACCGGGCGAGATGTAATTGAAAGTGACAGCTATTAATTTTAATTAGGAATCGGAGAAGTGAATGTTCGATGTGCGTTTGTTGCGTTTGTTTTCGAGCTGCAACTTTGTTGTGTTGGAAAAACGCCATTATGGTGGTGATTAATCAGCTGCGTTACGGATTAGATCGATATTAATTCATATCAGAGAGCTGGAGGACATGATTGCAAGTTCCGTAGCACGCCGGAAGACATTTTCTTCTGAAATTCTTCAGGGAATATTTCTTACTTTCCCCAGGAAATTCTTCCGAAATTTAAAGAGAAACGTGAATGTTAACGAGAAATTCTACCAATTTGCCAAGATCTTGATATTGAATAAACATATAGTTAAAGTATTTTATCAGGATCTTCAGTAACGTAGCGAGCAAAGGCGTAGGATTGCCGGTCTAGGACATTGTATAGCAAGGCACAGACTTGTTTCCGGTTGGTTTGCTACCATCAGACAGATTTCAGGTGAAAGTTTTCGTTTCGCCTGCAGAACCTTCAGGCGAAGGTTTTTTTATAAGACCTTTCAGCTTACAACGCTGGATGGCTCGAAATCAAGTACTCGGATTGCAGACGAAGTGTCAACCTCGTTAGTGACCTTAGCCGGATTAAAGCAGGGTGATGCACTTTCGAATTTATTGTTCAACATTGCACTCGAAGGCGCTATTAGGAGATCTGGCGTGCAGAGAAACGGCACTATCATCACACGGTCGCATATGCTCCGGGGCTTTTGGAATCGATTGCAGAGCAGTATTGAAGGCTTTGTCCCACTGAAGAGGAAGTTTAAGTTGTCCGAAAATCAATGTTTACTCTATAATAAATAAAACAGTTTCATTACTTAGAGGTCAAGTAATTATCAAACCGAACCGAGTATGGGTTGGTTATCACAATAGATCTAACAAAAGGTCGCAGTGATTAAAATACCCAACAAGTTAAAAAAAATGGGTTGGTACAATGATCCATTGGTATATGGCCGAGATGTGGATTCTAGAATTGTATAGAGCAAACAAAGAATATTTTTCCATTTTTTCACAACCACATGTTACATGTGTTAGTTTTAGTTTTGACTACTATTCAAGATTCTCAGGGACCTCTGGGCCCGGTTGAAAATGGCAATTGAATAAAAATAAATCTGATAGTATTTTATAAAGTTGTTTGAAAACCATGATGTTTGATACCCACATTGCGATTGGCGAAATTTTTGGGCACTATGGCCACCGAGAGTCCTCCGGAACTCTAATACATATTTCAGCAGTGAGGAATGAATAGTGAAGAAATGATTCAGTTTTTCCATGTGGGTTCCTTCAAAGGAATACATCCATAACCAAGCGATTAACCAAATTCCGAAGCGTCCTCTTGCTCCTATGATTAGTTTGTCTTCTTCTTCTTCTTCTTCTTCTTCTTCTTCTTCTTATTGGCATTACATCCCCACACTGAGACAGAGCCGCCTCGCAGCTTAGTGTTCATTAAGCACTTCCACAGTTATTAACTGTGAGCCAGGTTACCATTTTTGCATTCGTATTATCATGAGGCTAGCACGATGATACTTTCATGCCTAGGGAAGTCGAGACAATTTCCAATCCGAAAATTGCCTAGACCGGCACCGGGAATCGAACCCAGCCACCCTCAGCATGGTCTTGCTTTTGTAGACGCGCGTCTTACCACACGGCTAAGGAGGGCCCACATTTTTTAGTCATGAGATTCAAATTATTCTCCAAATGTAAAATTTACGTATTTGATTTCTCTTAGAAGAGGGGCGCCCAATAAACGATTCGCCAAGGCTGGGAGTCCACGCTACGGCTCTGCGTACAACACATCCATTGACGACTTGAACCTATTAAGCTCAGCCTATTAAAATAGAAATGTCGTAAGAAAATCATAGGAGCTTAGCAAAGCAAGAGAAGTTGGAGGAAGCCTACATCAGACTGAAGAGGGAAGCCAAGCGGATCGGACTAGTCATCAACACGTCGAAGACGAAGTACATGATAGGAAGAGGTTCAAGAGAAGACACGTGAGCCACCCACCGCGAGTTTGCATCGGTGGTGACGAATTTTGCAGAAGAATTTGTGTACTTGGGCTCACTGGTGACTGCTGAAAATGATACCAGCAGAGAAATTTGAGACACATAGTGGCTGGAAATCGTACATACTTGGACTCCGTAAGACGCTCCGATCGAATAGAGTTCGCCGCCATACCAAACTGACAATCTACAAACGCCTATTAGACCGGTAGTCCTCTACGGACACGAGACCTTCGGACGATGCTCGTGGAGGACCAACGCGCACTTGGAGTTTTCGAAAGGAAAGTGTTGGTGTACCATCTATGGTGGGGTGCAGATGGCGGACGGTACGAGGAGGAAACGAATGAATCACGAGTTGCATCAGCTATTGGGAGAACCATGCTTCGTTCATACCGCGAACATCGGAAGACTGCGGCGGGCGGGGCACGTAGCCAGGATGTCGGACAATAACCCGGGGAAAATGGTTCTCGACAACGATCCAACGGGTACAAGAAGGCGAGGCGTAGCGGGCAAGGTGGATCGATCAGGTGGAAGATGACTTGCGGACCCTCCGTAGACTGCGTGGCTGGCGACGTGTAGCCATGGACCGAGCCGAATGGAGAAGACTCTTATATACCGCACAGGCCACTTCGGCCTTAGTCTGAATAAATAAATAAAATAGGCTTTAATATAGCGTTTCGTGATCATTAGCCAATACTTCAAATTGTATGCCTCGGATGGCTGGTTTTTTGAAGAACACTGGCTGAGACTTAAAGACGCTATTCGAAGCTCTCGAACCAACACTTCAGCTGTCCAAGCCAAAGAGCAATGAGGTAATAACTCCGGTTGCTGCAGCCATCCTTTCTTCATCGGTCAGGAAGTCCACCCATGCCCTCCTGTTCTGTCTGCAGCAGCACCCGACTCCCACTTACAGGAATACATACCGTTGACGGACTCTACTTTATTTCTCTGATTTTTCACTTCCCTCACCGTTTGCTCCTTTCTCGCAGATTTCGATAAAAGCATTCTTCGCTGCCCAACTATCTTCTACGCTGCCACCTTTCAGAACATCAACTACCCGAGTACTTAGAACTTCAACGAACGATTTCTTCACAGCTGGATCTTCTGGACGTTCTATTTTGATTCGTCGCCCGAGCCTCTCTTGACACCGCTGAATCCGAGCAATGCGTTGTCGCCGATTAGAAGATGATAGTCAAACGCGATGTCAGCGCTGCGTTTATTACGGCCTCATGAAAACATCGTCTCCGTTTTCAGCTGATACATTTCTAGAGGAGCTAAATACTTGTCCATCCAACTAAAAGCGGGTCTCGAAAGTTAGTCAAATGCTGCTGTCTGCAGACATGAGAAGCGGACGCAGGAGGACTCCCCGGCCGACGAGGGTAACCCGCAAAAACCGGCGATATTCAATTCCTCTTCGATATTTCATGATATCTGAATGGAGTAAGGACAAATATGAAGATGAGAGATAAAGACGCGACATGTCAGTCACTCATCGATCCAGCTGATCAACTTTTTCTTCAAGTTTTGATTACCTCTCCTAATTCTGATATAGGGAAAGGTTGATAATTCTCCGACGGCAGCAGGCAGGATTCCGCCTCGGACGATCATGTGAGAACCATTCTGTCACGCTTTGCATCATGCTGGAGCAGGTCATTTATTTTAAAGGGTCCCTCCATTTGATATTGATTGACCACGGAATCGTGAGTGAGACAAGGGTGCATGTATTATACCTCTGTTGCTATTTCCCATCGTAGACGCCGAAATCATGGATCTCTTTAGCAGTCTCTCTTTAGCAGAGATGATGATACTGCTAGTAGCACAGTTATGACTGATTTAGCTGATGCAACTCTAATGTGACTCGATTTGGTCGATCATAAGTCACATAAACCTGTATGTGACAAGTGTGCTGCTCGGGTCTACTTACGCCACAACGCCCTACCAAGTAAAGTAAACTGAATGACCTGGTCGTATGCACCCGCTCAACAAACTCGAACTCCACGGCTCCACATTGAAGAAGGTCGAAACCTAAGCCAGCCAACGTCGGACAGCGGACCAAGATCAACATAGAACATGGTGATCCAATCTGTCCAGACAATGCACCAAACCTCGAATACTCAACTCTAACATGAAATCTGCGATGTTGTACACCGGTGAGACTTGGTGCGTATTGACAGGGATCACATAGATTTGCAATTATTCATCACCCGATGTCTATGTTTTACTGCTCGTGCCTGGTGGGCTCACAACTGGATACCGAATACTGAGCGACGATCCAATATCAACGGCAACTGCACTGTGTGAATGGACGTAGGCCGGCCACAGACAACGTAAGAACAGAGGTGAAATCTGCGAGCAAGCGCTGGAATCCGTCAGGACATCGCAGCAGAGACAGACCCAGGATCGCCTGGCGACAAAACCCTAACATAGAAATAAACATAGTTGATGGGAACCAGACTAGGGCTCAAGCCAAGGATGATAACGTTGGCCCTATGTACCCTAAAAGGTACTCAGAACACAAGAGTGGGTGTGTGGGAATTGGATCCCACTTAATGAATGCCACATGTACATTGTACATGCATGCATTGTGTAACTTTGATTAGCTAAGTAATAGAGCTAAGCTAAGTAATAGATTTATTTTAGAACTTGTTTGGAGAATGTTTTATTTTTCATAAAACAAGCGGAGCTGTAACTCAAAAGCAAGGTTGTTTTCAGTGTATCGTACCTTGGAGTAAGATAAACTAAAATCTGCAACCAGACACCTGATAAGACATCTCAGATCGTGTAAAGATTGAGAAGCTCCTAGACGACAATCGCCGTGTGAGCCGAAATAGCCTTTCCATGACTATACAGAAACCCCCGCCGCTGATCCACGCATACTTCTTGCATGAGTAAGTTCAACATCCATTGCATCCTCTCTACTGGTTGATCCGAGGCCGTATCTATGCCGCTAACAAGTAGCATGTCATTTCAATAATTTTAGGAACGTCAGCATGATATGAAGAGCTGATATGACGTGCTTCACCGATTCTACTTCAAACTTCACCTATCTATTCCGTATAGTCCGGGAAGTCTGCAATTCCGAACCTTCATAAAATATCCATGTTCAGACAACACATCTCTGATTTCAAAAGTACACCTGACCATTGCCCCAGTACAACAAATTTGAGCTTCATTCTTAACTGAAACAAAAGCTTATGAATCTGGCCGTACTTTAAAAATGTTGGTGTTATGAATTCAACAGTTTAGAGTCCATCTGCAAAAACTTTCCCAAAAAGAAAAACTAAAATTTCTACGGAAATAAATTCCAGTTTTTTTTTAATTATATAAAGTTTGTGCTAAGTTCATTATTGCATAAATATATTACAAATATTAATATTCTTTGCTTTTCTAAACATTCTTTGCTATCATTTTACATTAAAATTTCTCATGCAATTATTCCCATTTTGGACATTTTTTTCGTTCCCTTGTTATTTTTTTTATTCCCCCCTCGTGAATTCGAAGAGCTGTCGGACATAAAATAATTTGAATATTTGTATCGGGCACAAAATGTAGGACACTACACACACCAACAAAAATACAAACTTCTAACCCTTTGAAGAAGGTTAAATAAATTAACCGAAACGTCGGATGTAGGAGCAACAAAGTATTTGCTACTTATTAAGACTGATATCGCTAAAACAAATCAATCTTGGAAGAAATTTCCAAACAAGTTCTCAGGTGTTCTTGACGGATTTTTTATAAAGTTTTTTCCACAGGAATTTTCAAAGAGATTTCTTAGGGAAACTCTAGAGGAATTCCTACAATTTCTCCTTTGAATGTTCGAAGGAAAATCTTGATGCATTTAAAAAAAAATCTCAATCTCCAAAGAGAATTTTCCGAAAAAGTCCCTGGAGAAAAATCTGAAGGAATTCTTGGAGGAAAGTACAGAGAAAGCTTTTCAGTCCGTTTGAGCCCTTCCTCTTACAGGTTCAACTTCAACTGTGATTCTACAGAACCATTGATTGTCACGAGGTCAGGACTTTCCCACAGAGGAAAGGGTTTTACCATAAACGCGCTGCTCGGTCCATTCTCGTTTATGTTTATGAAAATGTTTATGAAAATCATGGCCTCGTGACAATCAATGGTTCAGCAGAACCTGTAAGAATTGAGTCCCTGAGAAAGGTCCCAAACGGACCGAAACGTCGGAGAAGATTAAATAACAGTGTTTTGATTTTGTCAAGACTGAAATGCCATCTCTATAGCATTAAATCACAGTCGAAAGTAATAGTGTACAGAGAAAAAAAGTTCCTTTGGAAATTTCTCAAGGAATTTGTTCGGTAACTTCTAAAAAAAAATTCAGCAGAATTACGGGAGCCGAAAGAATTTCTTAGCGTATTACTTAAGGAATTCCTGAAGGAAATTCCGGAGGATTATCTAAATGAATTCTTTGACAAATTTTGGAAGAAATTTTCGAATGAATTCCTAAAGGAATTTCTGAAGGTTTTTCTAGATTTATTTGCTGAGATTTTTTTTAAGCAATTCTTTGAGGAATTTAGAAATGAATCACAGGAGGAATTTGCGATGGATTACACTATCCAACAAAATTGAACTTTTTTTCCCCTTCAACCATTTTCAATGATTTTCTATGCTGAATTCAGACACATATACAGATTTTCTATAACACGTCTAGTTTTTGAGATAAATGGAATTTTATTCAAAAAAGTACATATTTTCATAGAAATTTGAGACCTTTGAGACCCCTCAAAGGATATTCAGAAGAAATTTCAAATAGAATCTTCAAAGTTCTGAATAAATTTCTAGAAAAGCAGCTAAAAAAACTGGAGGAATGGCCGGAAGAATTCCTATAAGAATTTTCAAAAGATCTGCTGATGGATTTTCTAAAAGAATTTCTGAAGAAATTCCCAAAAGAATGCGTAAAGGAATTTTCTGAATGACTTTCAAAATTTTCTTATCATTCCTTTTTTGAATTTTCGAATGTCCAAAAGAATCTTTCAATTTTTTTTCGGAATTATTTTTTTTGGCTTTCCCGTACAGCAAAGTTGTACCAGAAGGCTATAATTTCACTCCAAAAGTGTGTATGTGTGTAGCCCATAAATATTTTTTTGTGTTAAACGCGTTTCATATAGAAGGACTTGATAGATTAGAGTGCATCTGGTTTCATTCGACGGAGCAAATTTCCTAGTTGAACGCTATTGTTTTTGTTTTTCAATAAAACAAGCAGTTTGGATTATATTTTTATTTTTTAATCAACAAAACACAAATGCACATTGAATCATTAATCATTTTAGCTGTGGCGCAAACCCATGGTAACCCACGGTAAGTAATTTTAAGCAACGTATTAGAATTGCACCAAATCTTTTTACCGCTGAAATGTAGGCACAAGCACTGCATCTACAACATTATTTCGAATTCAACATATTAAATCGAGAAAGGCATCATCACCACCGGTGGATAAATTTGGCTTTTAATATTTGGAAATACCTTTTTAAATTACCTCGAAAATTCCTTGACATGAATTTCTTCGGAAATTCATTTAGAAATTCCTCCGAAAAATCCATCAGAAATTCTTTTGTGAGTGAGTGAGTGAGCTAGTGAGAATTTATTTTGGAATTCCTACGGAAAACCCTTCAGAAATTCCTTTTAGGAACTGGAACCTTCCTTTTTTATTGCACTAGGATAAAAGGCGACTAGAAGAGTACCCTTTGCGGGCCAACCTAGGTCCCACCAGTTGCAGTGGAACCAACGTATTTAAAGAGAAGGGTAGGCCAGAGGGGCCGCCCTAGCTTGCCAACCAAGGGCATCCCCATTATTTTTTCCTTAACCTAAGCACTTTGAAATAAACGTGATTATCAAACTTTGAAATTATTTGAACAAAACACAAAAGGACGACGACGGAGTTTTGTCTCGTAGAGTAGATATCACAGTTTCTGGAACTCCTGCAGTCGTGTAGTTTTGCTGTGTCCTGGTACGGGAAAGTTATGATACTTCTGCGACCTTGGTGTCCTGCAATAATCCTGTTTGTGCGATGTTCTCTGGTGGTTGCCTCTGAAGGATTGAAGTTGTAGCGAAGGCCTTTAAAATCCCCGTCAAATTGATTGCCAAAGGACTGAAGATCCTTTGATTTTCGACCTTTCTTCTATGGAAAGGATCAGAACGCCACTTCAAATTTAGGCGATGTTCGGAATCCGAAGAAATCGGAAGGAGCCTGAAAATGCTCGATTGGTTTTTACTCGATATCCTTCTTATAAAGGAATGAAAAAAATCAAAAGCGTAATGGCATGTCTTGCTTTTAGTTTGGCGAGGGATAGTGTAGAACCCCCCCCCTTTTCCAAGCTGATTCGAAGAAAGACGATCCTTGGTGAGACTTGTATTCGAAAGATGTCCGTTCGCCTTCGGTAAGGGGCCTCATTCCCGATGTATGGTGTTCGGGGGGCCGATAGGAGTACTAAACTTCGTAGAACAATCTGGCATCCTTCAAGAAGCAAAAAATGGTTGTTATTACAGCTTCGTCATCTGCCAGTGCGTGCCGAATACTACCAGGTATCCCGGAAAGATATCGGGGGTAGTCGTACTTGGGACACCTGCAGATAAACAGATCACAACGGGACCGGAAGGACCTCCACCGATGTTGTGGGAGACCCTTGTGTGGCCGGTCCGGAGCCTAGATATCACTTGTTGTTCTTTTTGAGTAGCTGGATCATTCCAGGAGCCGATGGATCCTTTAACTTTCCTTAAAAAGAGTCCTCTGCTATTGCTCCAAGTACGAGCCCAGTCCTGGCCGACGACGCTCTTCTCCCATTTCATAGCGTCGGCCAGCGGAACGGAGTGGTTGTAAAGTAGACCCTCGTGTCCGACACTGAGGGCATCGACTTCGGTAATTCTTTAATCCCGCATTGGCCGGGGATCCAGACGAAGGTGTTACCGGGGATCATACCTGAAAGGATTCCCTGGATCCAGGGGTGTTTCGGAGTCTTTGAAGGGCGGAAATTACACTTGCGGAGTCCGTGAAGACCACGATTGGCTTGTTCGCCGGGAGGGTGGCCGCGACAAAAACGGCGGCGGCTTTGGCGGAAAAAAATATTGCACTGGCGAGGTAGGCTCTCCGATTTGGCCAGATTAGGTCGGTATACAGATCGGCAGCGAAAGAGGCTGCTGTGCGACAGATGGCCATCAAAATCCGATGTCGGAAAGGAAGAAAATAGACAGGAGGCCAACCGGACGTAAGTGTTGAAAACAGGCGAGAGTGTGTCGATGAGATTCCGATAGACAAAATAAGTTAGCTCAAAGCGGTAAAACAAACGGCTGTCGACGATAGTTTGCCTGACTTTCAATCTGGTAATCCTGTTATTGGTACCATGTTTTTTCTAGAGGGTTTTAATGAGACTAATGCGGTATTTACATGCTACCTTCTCCGCCCGGAAGTGAGGTAAAAAGGTTAGTTTCCCGTCAATGTCGACACGAAGCACCCGGACGATCTTACGGTTGAGGATGCCATCCATGCAAACTTTATGCAGGCTGATGCCGGCCGCTGCAGACGTGTCCCCGGACACACTTACTGGTGTTCATGACAATGCCGACGGATGAAGCCCAACGATGGGTGGAACTTACCGCCGCCTGAGTCTTAATCCTGATCCTTCCAGGCATTCTACCGACCACGACCAATAAATTGTCGTCGGCGTATATGAATAGATATACGTTCGCGGGTAGAACGCTGAAAACCCCGTCCACAGCGACCCTTGGGGACGCCAGTTTCTTCAGGGTACTCGTCCGATGTTGTGCCCCCAATGAGTACTTGAGTTCGTCGGTTGAGTTTTTCACGAAAGCAAGCATGTTTCCTGTGATACCCCAGTTTTGTAGTTTTCTAAGGACCAAAGGTCCAGGTCCGGTTGAAAGCCAAGCGATCTCGAATGTCACAAGGTCATCATGCTTGTCTTCCTCATACGTTTCTTGGCACACTGCCCAGGATGGCAAACCGAAAGCTCCCGAAATTCGTTAAGGAGAATTCTTTTTATGAATTTCTTTATGAATTCCTTTGAAACTCCCTTCGGAATTCCTGCACAAATTGAATTAGGAACTCCTTTAATTTTTTGTATGGGAATTGCATCAGCAAATGTTTCAGAATATTCTTAAATAAATTCTTCCGGTAGTTCCTCAAGAAATCCCTTCCGAAATTCTAGAGAAAAAATCTCGAAATTCCTTTGAAATTTCACTTTGGAATTTTTTTTCCAGAAATACATTCATAAATTCTTTTAGGAATCCTTCGGAAATTACTTCAAATTTCATCTGAAAATTACTTCGATATTTCCGTTAAAACCCTTTCCGAAAATTCGTTCAGGATTTCCTATTTCATTATTTAATAAATTTCCGGATAAAAAAATCTGTTAAAATTTTGTATGGTTTTACTAAAAGCTTAAGAAGGAAGTACCGAAATAATTTTATGGATGAATTTGCGAAGGCCTTCCCAGAAAATTTTCCGAAGCTTCCCAGAAGGAATGTTAAAAGAATTAATAGCGTAATATTCTAAATTATCTCTGGAGGGAATTTCTCAAGTGGAAAGATATTCCTGGAGAAATTTCAAAATGAATTCTAGAAGAAACTTCCAAATAAAAGCCTGAAAGATTTTTGGATAGATTTTGCAAAGGAATTTGCGAATGAATTGCTACCGGAGAGATTGAGTAGCTAAAGAAATTTCTAGATTGTTCTAAGAATTATTTCGTAAAATAACTCCAAAGATTTCATTGGAGATTTCTCCAGAGTTAATCAAAATTCTAGGAAAATAAGACTACCCAACTGCCACTCAGCGAGCAGAGTGCAATGATCAAATGGAATACGCTTAGAGGACCCTCCATAAACTGCGCAGCTGACACCATGCGAATACGATCCGAGCATAATGTACGGAACTTTCACTGCAGAAGCAACGTCGATCTTAACTTGAGAAAAACAAGCGCCTGAGACCTTAAAGAGATCAGCACTCTAGTAGTGTCATAAAAATGATTATTATTATTATTATATTTCCTTCTCAATTGGTCTCACACACCTCTCACCACGCACAATGTTCGTTCGCACACATGCCCGGCTCGGTTGTGACAAATGGGCTGAGTGCACGATCGCATCGCTTCCGATGCGGTTCGCAAGTCGCCACCGTTGTTGCTTTGGGTCGTCATCGCGAACTGCCAACCGCGCTGCCGCCATCCGATCCATGTCGTGGCACAGCAACATGAAATTAGTAATTTAGATAAGTAAACAAATCAAATGTATATTATCTTCCCATTTGCTGCTGTTGCTGCATTACATTAGCCGGGTGGAGGTCTGCTGGTTGTTTGTTGTCTTTTGTTGGTGAAGCAATTCGTTGGTCGCTGCTGCCTGCGTTGTTGCGTCGCCTCGTTCTACCTCAGGAGACATTTCCACTTGCATAATTTGGTGACCGAAAAATGCCAATTGGCTATGTGTCATCATAATTAATGCAATTAAAAAATCGTTTAGCGCGCTAGTTTTGTAGCGCTTACTTTGAATGGAACGAAACTGTTCTTTTGACTGTGGTGCGTCGGTTCACTGCTGCTTGCCAGCGTTTATTTCACCGGGAAAAAGGTCTACTTCAATTTTGTCTAACGTCTGAACACTTGGCTGGTACCGGCATAGGCATGTGAAAGTTAACGGAGTATCCTACAAAGAGACATCACTGATGGTGACTCTGGTTCTGATCCAGTCGTTTATGTAAAGGTGGCGGTATGTGAGAATCGGTCACTTGGTCCGGTTTTCCGCCAGTTGCAAACGCGCTGGATAACCGACCGCAGACTGTTGTGCTGCAGTGTCACTCCGGTTGACTCGTGCATTAGCGTTCACACATTACGGACAGGAGAGTCTACAGGGCTCTACGGGGAGGTCAATTTTCCTACCCTCAGGGCGCATAGTGTTCTTTCGCATCTGGGCATGTTAAGCTGCGGGCTGCCGCCGGTAGGAGGTCGACGAGGAAACCACTCTCCGCCTGCAAGTGTGGTTGTTGATAATTATTCTGTCGTGGAAATGAGTCGCAACCGTTGATAATTATTAGTTCGTGCTCGACGAAAAAAAAGCTAAAGCATTTTGCGCTCGAAGCGACGGTATGACAAACGACAACGATATGGAACAAGCCACTTCTTCTTAATGCGAATCGGAGCAACAGCGTTAAATAGATTTTGAACACGCTGTGTGTAGGCTGGAACTTCTCAGAATTGTTACACCTCGATCTCGAAAGCCGTAGGGAATTCGTGAACTTGATTGATATTAATTCAAATCACAGCAATTCACAAACCAGTGAAGCAAACTGGTATGCATATGCACATTGTACATGCACTATTGTCGCAGGAACTTACGTAATTAGCTAATGGTTTGCGAATTGCTCCAATTTAATCACCGATCTCCTCAGACACATTACAACAACAGGCTGTAAAGGTAATTTTGGTGTCGATTAGAATGCAAAATATTTCGCATTATTATCGACTAAACTACAATTTAATTTGCAATCAGTTTCTTGATATTTTTCATCATCACCAGGCCTCAATTTTGGTCAGTCCAGCGACTTCTCCCGACAACAAAATTCACGCTTCACAGCAGCATGACTGCAAATGATACAAATTTTCACAGAAAATGCACACATTTATTAGCAATCCCACGAATGAACATGATGACAGTAACATTGTAGTCAAGATGAATCGATAATGTTTCGTTTTTGGTTTCATGGCTTTATTTACGACTGTTGGCCTTAAGTGCTCAATCCTCGGCTCAGGTTCTGCGGGTCTCTTCTGCGTCTCCAGTCGGAAACGTGAACGGTCTGCGGGTGCGTTTCTGCCCTCGCCTCCCGCCCGGTTAAGGTTCCCCTGCTTGCCTAACGAGTGAAAAATTTCCTTTCCACGCAGAAGGAAGACGAAATGCACACACGAACTGCACATGCGAATGGGTGATGGATAATAACATACACACACTCGACTCCCCGGATGAGCAATGCACTGGCTTTTGCGTAGCATCGACTGCAGCGCACCACCACCGCTGCTAACTGCGGAAACTTCGCGGAACGTTAGCGGGTCCTCAGATGATGGGCATGTAGGAGGCTCGCTCCAATCATCGCCATCCACACGTTCACGTGCGGTGTTGCGCAAACTTCGAAAGCGTGGGTTGAGTTGGGAATATTAATTTAATTAGATTTCAATTAATCATGTAATTTGCAATGTGCTACAGCTTTGCAGCGGAATTCGCATGGGGGAATTGGAAAGGTCGAATGAGGGAATGGGAACGCGAAGCAGAATAAATATTTTTATATGTTATGGCGATGTTAATCCAACAAGTTTCGTCATTTTCCTCATCTAAAAACAAAGTTGTAAACAACTTCTTAAGCGGATTGAAACCCTACGCTTGATATCCAGATGAAGACATGAATGCTAGATATGATGTTTTGCAGAGGTTTTTATTTTATGCACACCGGACTCAATATCTTATTAGTCATAGCACATTTATCTCAAAACACGTTTCGTGAGCATATATACGATCAAATTGAGTCAAAATTGAGAACAAATTGATTATTTGACAAACTAACACGATTTTATGTGCACATTTATACAATATGTGTTTTTTGAGGCAAGGAATTCCACTTTTTTAGACGTTTTCAGAAACTCAACTTTCAGACATTTTTCAGAAATTTCTGAAATAATTTTCGGGGAATTTTGGAAAAATTACGGAAGGAATTTCTTTGGGTATTAATTCCTGGTAGAATTTCTGGATAGATTTGGCCGAGTAATTACCACCACAGGAAGAAACTTCCACAGGAATTTCCCTGCAAAACTTTCTGAAATGAATTCCTGGAGGAGCCCTCCGAAATGAATCTACTGAAGTTGAGCCTCCGATTGAATTCCTGATGAAAACTCCGAATTGATTTCTAAGGAAGCTTCCGTAGAATTTTTAATGCATTAAAAAAGTTTACGCTGCCAATAAAATCGCTATCTTCGCACAGGTCTTGTATTTTTGATAATTTGAAAATAGGAAAATAAAAAATACAAAACAAAAATAGTAAAATAATTACCATAGATCATTAATTAACGGCTACGCAGTCTCATATGATTAAAACGAGTTTTTATTCGTCCGACGTTTCGACACGGGATTAGTGTCTTCTTCAGGGGAAGAATGATGTACTATGATGTACTATGATTAAACCCCACAGTCGTTTCCCAAAAAATTGGTAAAATAATTACCGGAAAGTAGAAGAGGCACAAAACGTCAGAATTTATATAATTTCGTGTTGTTAACAATGGCTATGGGAATTTAGATGTATTTCCTTGATACACTCCGAGAACATTCGCGTGGAATTTTTAAAAACGTTCCATTGTAAATTTCATGAGCATTTCCAGAAAAAAAACGCCAACGAATTTTCTGCCTACATATCGAAAAATATTCAGTAAAAACTCTTTTTTTTTTTAAATCAAGGAAATTCCGTCGGTTTTTTTTCAGTAAAAGTTTCAGTAAAGTAAAAATTTCTTGTGGCAGTTCTTTTTGCAGCCACCGTACTAATTATGAATTTCTATAATATTTACTTTATGTGTAGACTTGCGCATTTTCAGTAAAGTCACTAGATATAAAGTCTGGCATAGTGAAAAAGGTAATATTTCCAATCAGAAAAAAAATCTTGTTTGGATTTTGGCAACCTTCGAGAAAGTTCAAGCTGCCGCACGATTACTAACTTTTGTAAGTTGCTTTCATAAGTAAGTACATTAATCTTTTTTTTCACGACATTGAAATGCACCGCAATTTGAAAATCTCTTTTCTCTTCGTTCTTCATAAATTTTAACATTTTATCTGGTCTTGTTGTTTCTAATTTATTTGCAGCGAGAAAGCAGACAAAGCAGCCCGTGCAGTGCCCTATAGGGCACTGCACGGAAAAATCTCTTTCTCTTTCGTTCTTCATAAATTTTAACATTTACTGGCCTTGTTGTTTTCTAATTTATTTGCAGCGAGAAAGAGACAAAGCAGCCCGTGCAGTGCCCTATATTCGCGAAAAATAAAATAAAATTTTGCTAGACTGGTTAATCCCAGATTAAATTCCTTTACCCTTTTCTTTGGGCTCTAGCATTTTATAACTAGCATAACTTTCCAATATAGGATTTATCAGCACTATCTCAAAATGATGCGAGCCCATTTGAAGCGTCATGTGCAATTGGATCCCACAAATGACAATTCGATTGGTGACCTGTCAGTGTCTTCGCCAGACTTGCGACTTTAATTTTTCAGCACGGCATACAAAAAACAAGGCAGGCTCATCACGTATGTAAACATTCAGTTTGAATGTAAGCATGTGACGTCACTGCTATTTTCGCACAAGCTGGACCGAGACGATGCTCTACGGTCGCAGCATGCTTACCTTACTTTTGTACTCCAACATGTGGCAATAAAATATGCGTCACATTCGAAGTGTCATTTTTCTAACGAGCCTACCTTGTTTTCTGTATACCATGATTTTTCAGTAGTTGGATTGATTTCTTGTATTAGTAATGTGTTATTTAGTAGAGTGTTCGAAACTGAAGCCGATAGTGTTTGAAGCTGATAGTAGTGAAAACTTAAAATAATTTATCGCTTTCATATTTGGATAGCTTTTTTTTGTTTTTAAAATCTTATCAAACTGATCTCAATTAGTTATCTTAAAGATAAATCGTCTAGCTCACCCCTTTGTAGGGGTATGTACCGGGCCGGACCATCATCCCCATCATTTTCTTGCACAATTAATATCTTGGTTTGTCCTTCTTTTTCGCGTTAGCTTACTGCGAATGAAAGAAAACCGATGACGATCAACTATTGACTACTTTTAATTCCTGAAGTTGAAGTCAGTAACAATAATCATTTGAAAGGTCTGTCTCGCCGTTGCCTTATGGTTTTATTGCCAATAAGATCGTAGTCCGCGTAGCATCAAGTACGCGTATCGTGTTAGCCGCAGTAAAGTGGTAGAATCAAACCAATTCTGAATTTCGGTATTCGCTTCTTCGCCACGGAAAAATGTTGGTCCTTCGAGCCGAATCAACCGTTCAATGGACCCAAAAACAAACATAACAAACAATTTTAAAAAGAAATCAAAAGAAGGCTTCCGAGCATCTTGAAAGGAGGCTTCCAAAGCCTCTTGAAAGGAGGCTTCCAAAGCCTCTTGAAAGGAGGCTTCCAAAGCCTCTTGAAAGGAGGCTTCCAAAGCCTCTTGAAAGGAGGCTTCCAAAGCCTCTTGAAAGGAGGCTTCCAAAGACTCTTGAAAGGAGGCTTCCAAAGACTCCTTGGAAAGGAGGCTTCCAAAGACTTCTTGGAAAGGAGGCTTCCAAAGCTCTGTGCTTGAGGCTCTCAGCTTTAAAGGAGGCTTCCAGCTTGAAAGGAGGCTCAGTTTTTAGCAGCTCTGAAGCTCTTTTGAAAGGAGGCCTTCCGAAGCCTTCTTGAAAGGAGGCTTTCCAAAGTTTTCTCTTGAAAGGAGGCTCTGAAGTTCCTCTGAAAGGAGGTCGTGCCTTCAAAGAGAGGTTTTCCAGCTTCTGGAAAAGGAGTAAGGCTCTGAAGCTCTTTCAAAGGAGGTCGCTTCCAAGTCTTCTTAAAGGAGGCTTCTCCAAAGCCTTTCTGTAAAAGGAGGCTTCCAAAGCCTCTTAAAAAGGAGGCCTTCCCAAGCCCTCTTGAAAAGGATAGGCTGGAAGCCTCTGAAAGGAGGGGCTCCAGTCTTGGAAAGGAGGCTCAAAGCTCTGAAATAGCCTCAAAGCCTTTCTTGGAAAAGGAGGCTTCCAAAGCTCCTCTTGAAAGGAGGCTTCCAGCTCCTTCTTGGAAAGGAGGCTCAGCTCGAGAGCCCAAAGCCTTCTTGGAAAGGAGGCTTCCAAAGCCTCTTGAAAGGAGGCTTTCCAAAGCCTTCTTGAAAGGGAGGCCTCAAAGCCCTCTTGAAAGGAGGGCTCTAAAGCCCTCTTGAAAGTGAGGCTTCCAAAGCCTTCTGAAGTTGGAGGCTTCCAAAGCTCCTTCTTGAAAGGAGGCTTCCAAAGCTCCTTCTGAAAGGAGGCTCTCCAGCTCCTCTTGAAAGGAGGCTTCCTAAAGCCTTCCTTGAAAGGAGGCTTCCAAAGCCTTCCTTGAAAGGAGGCTTCCAGTTCCCTCTGAAAGCGAGGTTTCCAAAGCCTCTTGAAAGGAGGCTTCCCAAAGCTCTCTGAAAGGAGGGGCTTCCAAAGCCTCTGAAAGGCTGAGAGCTTTCCCAAAGCTCTTGGAAAGGAGGCCTCAAAGCCTTTGAAAGGAGGCTCAAAGCTCCTTGAAAGGAGGCTTCCAAATCCTCTTGAAAGGAGGCTCCAAAGCCTCTTGAAAGGAGGCTGGTGCTAAGGCTTCCAAAGTGCCTTCTGAAAGGAGGCTTCCAAAGCTCTTGAAAGGAGGCTCCAGCCTCCTTGAAAGGAGGCTTCCAGCTCTTGGAAAGGAGGCTTCCAAAGTCTTTCTTGAAAGGATATTTGTGCTCTTGAAAGGAGCCAAAGCCTCTTTGAAAGGCCTCCAGTGCCCCTGAAGCCTCTGCTCTCTGAAAGGAGGGGGCCTAAAAAGCTCTTGAAAGGATAGCCTCGGGTCTCTTTGGAAAGGAGGCTTTCTCCAAAGCCTTCTGAAAGGAGGCTTCCAAAGCCTCTTGAAAGGAGGCTTCTAAAGCTCCTCTTGGAAAGCTGAGGCTCTCCAGCTCTTGAAAAGGAGGCCTTCCAAAGCTTCCTCTGCAGAAAGGAGGTGCTTCCCCAAAGCTCTTGTGCTGAAAGGAGGCTCCAAAGCCTTGAAAGGAGGCTTCTAAAGCCTTCTGAAAGGAGGCTTCCAAAGCCTTCTTTGAAAGGAGGCTCCCAGCCTCTCTGAAAGGAGGCTTCCAAAGCCTCTGCCTTGCAGTTTTCAAAGGAGGCTTCCCAAAGCCTCTTGAAAGGAGGCAGCTTCCAAAGCTCTCTTGAAAGGAGGCTTCCAAAGCCTCTTGAAAGGAGGCTTCCAAAGCCCTCTTGAAAGGAGTGCTATCCAAAGCTCTTGGAAAGGAGGCTCCAAAGCCTCTCTGGAATGGAGGCCTGAGGCTTCCAAGAGCCTCAGTTTCTTGAAAGGAGGCTCCAAAGCCTTCTTGAAAGGAGGCTCCAAAGCCTTCTTTGAAAGGAGGCTCTGGAAGGCTTCCAAAGCCTAGTTTTGTGCTGGAGGCTCAGGCTCTTTGGAAAGGAGCGCCTCCAAAGCCTCTTGAAAGGAGGCTTCCAGCCTTCTTGGAAATGGAGGAGGCTTCCAAAGCCTCTTGAAAGGAGGCTTCCAAAGCTCTGAAAGGAGGTTGAGCCTGAAAGGAGGTCCAAAGCCTCTTGAAAGCGAGGGCTTCAAAGCTCTCTGAAAGGAGGCTTCCAAAGCTCTTGAAAGGAGGCTTCCAAAGCCTTCTTGAAAGGAGGCTTCCAAAGCCTCTTGAAAGGAGGCTTCCAAAGCTCTTTGAAAGGAGGCTTCCAAAGCTCTCTGAAAGGAGGGCTGAAGCCAGTTTTGGGAAAGGAGGTTTGAGGCCTGAGAGCCTTATTTCTTGAAAGGAGGCCTTCTGAAGCCTTGAAAGGGAGGCTTGAGCCTTGGAAAGGAGGCTTGAGCTCTTGAAAGGCAGCTCTGAAGCTCTTGAAAGGAGGCTTCCTGAGCCTCTTGGAAAGGAGGGCTCTGAGCCTTTTTGAAAGGAGGCTCGAGCCTCTTGAAAGGAGGCTTCCAAAGCCTCTTTGAAAGGAGGCTTGAGCCTGAAAGAGGCTCTGAGCCTTGGAAAGGAGGCTTCCAAAGCCTTCTTTTTGAAAGGAGGCTTCCAAAGCCTTCTGAAAGGGGAGGCCCTGAGCTCTCTTGAAAGGAGGCTTCTGAGCTCTCTTTGAAAGGAGGCTCTGGAAGTTTCCTTGAAAGGAGGCTCTGAGCCCCAAAGGCTTGAGTTGGAGCCCTGTTCTGAAAGGAGGCTCCAATTCTCTGGAAAGGATAGCCTGAAGTTCTGAAAGGAGGCCTAAAGCCTCTTGAAAGGAGGCTTCTAAAGTTTCTTGGAAAGGGGAGGCCTCAAAGCTCTCTGGAAAGGGGAGGCCCCAAAGCCTCTTGAAAGGAGGCTCTTGAAGCCTCTTGAAAAGGAGGGCTCTGAGCCTCTTGAAAGGAGGCTTGGAAGCTCTTGAAAAGGAGGCTTCCAAAGCCTTCTTTGAAAGGAGGCTTCAAAGCTCTTGAAAGGAGGCTTCCTGAGCTCTCTTGAAAGCGGAGGCCTGAAAGTCTTTCCTTTGAAAGTGAGGGCTTCTTGAGCCTTCTTGGAAAGGAGTGCCTGTTCAAAGCAAAGCCTTTGAAAGGAGGCTTCCAAAGCCTCTTCTGAAAGGAGGCCTCTGCAAGCTCTTGAAAGGAGGCTCCTGAAGCTCTTTGGAAAGGAGGGGCTCCAAAGCTCCTCTTGGAAAGGGAGGCTTCCAAAGCTCTTGAAAGGAGTGCCTTCCAAAGCCTTCCTTGAAAGGATAATCTGCCCAAAGCCCTTCTCTTGAAAGGAGCTCCAGGCCCTTCCAAAGCTCTGGGAAAGGAGGCTCCAAAGTCCCTCTCCTTGAAAGGAGGGCTTCCAAAGCCTTCTGAAAGGAGGGCTGAGGCTTCCTGAAAGCCTCAGTCTTCGAAAGGAGGCTTCCAAAGTTCTTCCTTCTTGAAAGGAGGCTCCAGCTCCTTCTGGAAAGGAGGCCTGAGGCCTCTCAAAGGAGGCCCTCTTGAAAGGAGCTGCTTCCAGTGCTCCTCGAAAGGAGGCTCCAAAGCTCTTCTTGAAAGGAGGCTCCCAAAGCCTTCCTTGAAAGCGAAGGAAAAGCGCTATCCTAAAGCTCTTCTTGGAAAGGAGGCTTCCAAAGCCTTCTGAATGAGGAGGCTTCCAAAGCCTTCTTGAAAGGAGGCTTCTAAAGCTCCTTCCTTGAAAGGAGGCTTCCAAAGTTTCTTGAAAGGAGGCCCAGAACATCTCTGGAAAGGAGGCCCATCCAAAGCTTCTCAGTGAGGCTTCCAAAGCTCTTCTGAAAGGCAGGCTTCCAAAGCTCTTCTTGAAAGGAGGCTTCCTAAAGCCTCTTTGAAAGGAGGCTTCCAAAGCTCTTGAAAGGGGAGGCTCTCCAAAGCCTTTGAAAGGAGGCTTGGAGTTCTGGAAAGGAGGCTTCCAAAGCCTTCTTCTTGAAAGGAGGCTTGAGCCTGAAAGGAGGCCTGAGCTCTTGAAAGGAGGCTCTGGAGCCTGCTTGAAGGAGGCTTCTAAAGCCTCTTGGAAAGCGAGGCTTCCCAAAGCCTCTTGAAAGGAGGCTTCCAAAGCTCCTGAAAGGAGGTCTTCCTTGAAAGGAGGCTCTGGATTTTGAAAGGAGGTTTGAGCCTTGAAAGCGAGCCCAGCTCTGAAAGGGAGGCCTGGCCTCCGTGAAAGGAGGGCCTGAGCCTTGGAAAAGGCTTCCAAGTCTCTTGAAAGGGAGCCTCCAATTGGAAGGAAGGCTCAGGAGGCTATCCAAAAGCCTCTTTGAAAGGAGGCCTGGTTTCCAGGAGGCCTCTGAACTTTTGAAAGGAGGCTTCCAGAAGCCCTTGAAAGGAGGGGCTTCCAAAGCCTCTTGAAAGGAGGCCTGAGCTCTTTTAGGAGTTTGGAGAAAGAGGTCGGAGTTTCTTGAAAGGAGGCTCTGAGCCTTTCTTGATATAAGTTTGAGGCTTCCAAAGCCTCTTGGAGCCTTCAGAAAGGAGGCTCTGAGCCTCTTGAAAGCCTGAGGCTTCCATGAGGCTCCCCTTTTCGAAAGGAGGCTCTTAGCCTCTTGAAAGGAGGCTTCCTGAGCCCTCTTGGAAAGTGGGAGGCTTCTGGAGCCTTCTTGAAAGGAGGCTACTGAGCTCCTTGAAAGGAGGCTTCTGAGCCTCTTTTGGAAAAGGAGGCTCTGAGCCTCTTGAAAGGAGGCTTCCTGAGCCTCTTGAAAGTTGGAGGCTTCTGAGCCTCTTTGAAAGGAGGCTTCTGAGCTCTTGAAGGAGGAAGCTCTGAGCTTGAGAAGGAGGCTTCTGAGCCTCTTTTTGAAAGGAGGCTCTGAGCTTCTTCTGAAAGGAGTGCTTCTGAGGCTTGGAAAGGAGGCCTGAGTTCCTCTGAAAGGGAGGCCTCTGGAGCCTTCTCTGAAAGGAGGCTTCTGGAGCCTCTTGAAAGAGCCTGGAGCCCAGCAGGCTCTGAAGCCTCTTTGAAAGTGAGGCTCTTGAGTCCTTTTTGAAAGGAGTGCTCTGGAGAACCTCCTTTGGAAAGGGGAGGCTTGCGAATCTCTTTGAAAGGAGGCTTCTGCCTTGAAAGAGAGGCTTCCTGGAGCTCTTCTTTGAAAGGGAGGCTTCTGGAGCCTCTTGAAAGTGGAGGCCTGAGCTCTCTTGAAAGGAGGCCTGGAGAGCCATTCCTTGGAAAGGAGGGCTTCTGGAGCCTCTTGAAAGGAGGCTCTGAGCTCATCTTGAAAGGGAGGCTGAGCTCTTGGAGGGGAGGCTTCCTGAGCCTCTTGAAAGGAGGCTTTCCTGAGCCTCTTTGAAAGGAGGCCTGAGCCTCTTGAAAGGGAGGCTTGAGCCTCTTGAAAGGAGGCTTCCGAGCCTCTTGAAAGGAGGCTTCTGGAGCTCTCTGAAAGGAGGCTTCCTGAGCCTTTGAAAGGAGGCTTCTGGAGCCTTCTTGAAAGGAGGGCTTGAGCCTTTTGGAAAGGAGGCTTCTGAGCCTCTTGAAAGGAGGCTTCTGGAGCCTTTGAAAGGAGGCTTCTGAGTTCTCTGAAAGGAGGCTTGAGCCTCTTGAAAGGAGGCTTCTGAGTTCTGAAAGGAGGCTTGAGCCCTCTTGAAAGGAGGCTTATAATCTGAGCTCCTCTTTGAAAGGAGGCTATCCTGAGCTTTGAAAGGAGGCTTCCTGAGCTAACTCCTGAAAGGAGGCCGAGAGCTCTGAGCTCTGAAAGGAGGCTTGAGCTCTGATTCTTGGTTGAAAGGAGGCTTACTGAGCTCTCTGAAAGGAGGCTTCTGAGCCTTCTTGAAAGGAGGCTTCGAGCCTTGAGCCTCTTGAAAGGAGGCCTTCTGGAGCCTCTTGAAAGGAGGCTTCCGAGTTCTCTTGAAAGGAGGCTCTGAGCTCTCTGAAAGGAGGCTGCCTGAGCCTCTCTTGAAAGTGAGGCTCTGGAGCTTTTGAAAGGAGGCTCTGAGCCTGTGGGAAAGGAGGCTTCCTGAGCTCTTTTGAAAAGGAGGCTTCGAGCTCTCTTGAAAGGAGGCTTGAGCTCTCTTGAAAGGAGGCTTCTGAGCTCTGAAAGGGAGGCTTCAGAATTCTTGAAAGGGAGGCTTCTGAGCCTTCTTTGAAAGGAGGCTCTGAGCCTTCTTGAAAGGAGGCTCTGAGCTCTTGAAAGGAGTGCTTCATTCTCTTAGCGAGGTTCTGGAGCCTCTGGAAAGTGATAGCTCTGAGCTCTCTTGAAAGGGGAGGCTCTGGAGCCTTCTTGAAAGGAGGCTCTGAGCTCTTGAAAGAGGGGCTCTGAGCCTCTTGAAAGGAGGCTTCCGGGAATCTCTTGAAAGGAGGCTCTGAGCCTCTCTTGAAAGGAGGGCTTCCTGGAGCCCTTGAAAGGAGGCTCTGAGCTTTCTTTGAAAGGAGGCTCTGAGCCTCTTGAAAGGAGGCTCTGGAGCTTCTCTTGAAAGGAGGCTTCTGAGCCTCTTGAAAGGGAGGCTTCCTGAGCTCTTTGAAAGGAGGCCTCGAGCCTTCCTTTGAAAGGGAGTGCCTGAGCCTCCCCGAAAGGAGGCTTCCTGAGCCTCTTGAAAGGAGGCTTCCTGAGCTCTCTTGAAAGGAGGCTTCTGAGCCTCTTGAAAGGAGGCTCTGGAGCCTCTTGAAAGGAGGCTTCTGAGCCTCTTGAAAGGAGGCTCTGAGCTCTCTTTGAAAGGAGGCTCTGTTTCTCTGAAAGGAGTGCCTCTTGAGCTCTCTGAAAGGAGGCTTCCTGAGCCTCTTGAAAGCGAGGCTTATGAGCCCTCTTGAAAGGAGGCTTCTGAGCCTCTTGAAAGGAGGCTCTGAGCTCTTGAAAGGAGGCTTCCTGAGCCTCTTGAAAGGAGGCTCTGGAGCTTCTTGAAAGTGAGGCTTCCTGAGCTTCTCTTGAAAGGAGGCTTCCTGAGCCTTCTTGAAAGGAGGCCTGAGAACCTCTTGGAAAGGAGGCTCTGAGCCTTTGAAAGGAGGGCTTCCTGGAGCCTCTTGAAAGGAGGCCTCCCGAGCCTCTTTTGAAAGGAGGCTCTGAGCTCCTCTTGAAAGGAGGCTCTTGAGCCTCGTAGGAGGCCTGGAGCCTCTTGAAAGGAGGGCTCTGAGCTTCTTGAAAGGAGGCTCTGGAGCTTTTTGAAAGGAGGCTTCCTAG